>NC_142776.1:16656391-16826391 GCF_988280905.1 Pimephales promelas | reverse complement strand
CATAAATTCGTTTGCTCGCCACTGCCAAACCGTTCGAGATATCAAAAATTTATCTGGCAATTTTCATCCTCAATGTCTTGACTTCATGATGACCGAGTTTCGTTGCATTTGTTTGTATTCTCTAGGAGAAGTATTTAAAATTCCATTGCATCCGTTTTTTAAAAAACCCTAAATTGCCGACTTCCTGTTTGGCTGGCGTAAAACTGGTGTATATTTGTACCGAGTTTCATATTATTACATGTAAGTGTGTTTGATTTATGGACCAAATATTCAGACCAAGTTTATGGACCAAGTTAATTTAATTAATAAACTAACTATATAAACTGGTTAAATGCATTTACTTTATTTAATAAAACTTATTTAAAAAATTCAAGACTTAACGTCATAATGACGTTTGAGATATTTTTAACTTTCATTCTGCCTAGTCAAAACTGAATTACAGATATCTGCAATTGTCATTTAAGATGTGTGACGAGTTGAATGTCGTTTTCAATGACATCATTGCAGATATCTGTAATTCAGTTTTTCCTAGTCAAAACTGAATTACAGATATCTCTATCTATCGTTTCGACTAGTCACAATTACGTTACAGATATCTTAAATGATAATAAAAACTATCCAAAATGGAATTACGACTAGTAAGAAAGACGTTGTTGATATCTACAATGTTAATTCTGGATAGTCAAAGTTAGCTTTTAAATGTTAAAAGGGCTTGCCATACAGGGACGTTGGCTCAGAGAGAGGCTCACTATATTCAAACCAAAATATCTGACTTTTTGTTGGTCGGAGCTAATGACTATAAACTAGACTTGAGTTTTGTTACTGTTGATAAAACTAATCCCCCCATTTTTGACAAAAGGTGGCGCTACTGAGCCCTCACCACACCCGTTTCACACGTCTACTGGCTAATAAGTGTAATGTATCTGTTGAGTTTCATGCAATTTCAAGCATGTTAAGAGTCTCAAAAGCATCAAACAAGAATATTAAAGTTTGATGTGTTGCCACGGCAACAGTATCTAAGATATCTGTACAGTATCTGTCGAGTTTCATTTTAAAAATAAGAGGATGACTTCAAAGCATTTTGAGAGTGACACACTTCCTGCTGCCAGTTGGTGGCACTATAATTTTGACTCACAATAGTCACATCCATGTTTTTCTAATTTTACTAATTTTACTAAAGAAAACAATAGGGCTCTGCGGCCTTTCAGAGCTTGGGCCCTAAATATAGCTGCGAGCAGCGATTACGGGCCCAAGCCGGTGGCACCGGGGCTCCGGGGTAACGGCACCGCCGGCTTTGGCCCTTCATCGCTGCTCGCAGCTATATATATATATATATATATATATATATATATAAGAAGCAGATGGCACCGCCGTCCTGGGGTCTCATTTATAAAACTGTGCGTAGGATCCTTACTAAAAGTGTACGTGCGCCCGAAAGCCAAAAATGGCGTACGCCAAAAAAATATTCAGATTTATAAAACCGTGCGTACGCCAGAACCTGCGCAGAATTCCCTTTATAAATCCCAGTCAGCGGAAGAATGTGCGCACATGCGTCTCCTCCCCGAAATAACCATATATGGAGCTTACAACGCCTAGTTTAAATATGCATATCCTCATCTGCACATCATTTGCATGTGATTATTCTTCCACGTGAGACCATGTTAACGTACAAGACGTTAGGAAAATATGAAATGCAGATGTGCCGTGTCACAATAAATTATTATTATTATTTTTTTTTTTAGTAGCCTATATCCTTGCCTTGTTTTTGAATGAATAAATCAAATAGTGTCAAATACATTTCAGAGAAAGATTTTCTCAATCTTTTCCACTGGCCAAATAGTATTTTTAATGAATTTATATTTTTAATGGAAACAGATAGACATGGTTGTGAATTATTTGGAACTATTTTCTCAGACAATCTGCTATTATCATGATTAGCAATTATCTCTAGATAAAACATTAAAACACTGCATGTCAGAGGGAAAATGTTCAAAAGCATTGCATCCACAACAAATATATATTTCTATTTATTGAATATATATTTTTTGTAACTTCTCAGTAATGATTTCATATAGTTTAAGTGTTTAACTTCATTAACGAGAATGGCATATTTAATCTAAATGTTTATCAGAAGTAAAACATAGTTTAAATCATTATTTCCTTTATTTAATCTGTTATTGAGAACGTGCACTGTATTTATTTGCCCACTTTTTTTTTTCTACCCTTAAAATTCTACCCTTCTCGTCACGAAAAGAGAAAGAAGAAAAACACGAGAGTGAATTGCGGGAACAGCAGTCAGGTAGCTAAACTTGTGTTCTCTCCTCTCTATAGTGTCGGCAAAGTTTGATGGTTTGTTTGGGCAGGCAGTGCATTTTAGCCCAGATTTAAGGTTCATCTGCCGTTAAGGCCAATTTATACTTCTGCGTCGAGGGTACGCCGTAGTGTACGGCGTTGGCTACGCACGTAGGCGACGCCGTTGTGAGCATTTATACTTCTGCGTTCAGGTATTGGTTGCTCTGCAGTACTGCTCCGAAACGCTAGTTGGCGGCGGAGAGTTTTAATGTTCCACTGTGTTTAGATTCCTCGCGGCTAGGTTACTACGAGTGAAAGAGAGCTGATCATGTTGGAATTGGAGCTTATTAAGGTGGAAAAACAGTTAACTTTAGTGAAATTACTAAAACTGAAAGGCAGAAATGAGAGAAGACTTCGGAGGAGATGAAACTTGTGGAAATCATAGACAGTGGTGAAAATGCGTGAGAAGGTACGTGCGGAAATGCGTAGGAGGAAATGCGATGCTACCAAGCCGACCAATCACCGATCTTGCGGTCCGCGTCGTCGCGACGTGTAGTTACATTTTTGAGGAGGTGCGCGTCAGGCGACGGCGAAGGGTACGCGGTATGGGACGCGTCTGTGCGTATGCTACGCCGTACCTACTGCGCGCACCCTACGCAGAAGTATAAATTGGCCTTTAGATTATCTGCGTCAGTTTCACTAAAGGGCCCAACGCGCGTGCTGGCGCGACATTTAGACAGCATAACTTTTTTAAAATTATTTGTTGTTCAATGTTCATAAATAAAGAAAAGTCTCTTTACATACAAAGCCAATAACTTTGTTTATTAAATAAAGTCTCTTTACAGACAAAGCCAATAACTTAAAGTTATTGGCTTTGTCTGTAAAGAGACTTTTCTTTATTTATGAACAACATAAACTAATTTAAAAAAAGTTATGCTGTCTAAATGATAAAAACAACTAAGGTTATAGTTGACTAAAATAACATATACCTGTAGTATTCACTACATTCATGAATGTAACTTTTACAGTATGATCTGATGTTGATATAACAACATTTCTTTTGCAATGGATGTAACAATCAACTTCATTACTTCATTAATTTACGTCTTTCTGCTCTATTTGAAGACATATTTCAAACTTATATAGATATACATACCTTTCATTGAAGTAAAAGAATTGAAAGTGGGGGTAAATCACATTATGAAATAAATGTTTTTCTCCAAAACACTTTGGCCACAATTATTGGCACCTGTTTATTAAATGCTTTTTGCAATCTCCTTTTGCCAATATACCAGAGTCTTCTCCTATAATGCATGATGAGTTTGGAGATCACCTGACCTGAGATCAGAGACCATTCCTCCATACAGACTCTCTCCAGATCCTTCAGATTCCCAGATCCATGTTTGTGCTTCATCTCTTCAGTTCACTCCACTCATCAGGTCAGGATACTGGGACGGTCATGGCAGAAGCTTCATTTTGTGCCCAGTAATTAATTTTTGTGTTAATTTTGATGTTTGTTTTGGATCGTTGTCCTGATGGAAGATCCAACCACGGCCCATTATACGATTTCTAGCAGAAGCCGTCAGGTTTTGATTTTTTATCTGTTGATATTTGATAGAATCCACAATGCCATGTATCTGAATAAGAAGTCCAGGATCTCCTGCAGAAAAATAGACCCCCAACATTAAAGATCCAACGCTTTATTAAATTGTACACATGGGGTACTTTTTATCCTCATGTCCACCAAACCCATCTAGTGTGTTTGCTGCCAAAAATCTCTTTTTTTAGTCTCATCTGACCACAGAACCCTGTGCCGTTTGAAGATCCAGTCAACAACTAAGTCTGTAATGTCTGACAACTAAGTTTGCTGAGTTTGTTCTTGGATGAGCGAGGAGGATTTTTCTTAACCCTCCCAAACAACATGTGGTGATGTAGGTTTTTATTTATTTATTTTTTACTTTTTGCTTTCTGACCCCAAGACTCAACTAATCTCTGCAATTCTCCATCTGTGATCCTTGAAGAGTCTTGGCCATTCAAACTTTCACCCTCACCGTCCATGAAGAAAATATACACACACATCCTCTTCCTGGCAGATTCCTATATCTTTAGTTGATTATAACTTCTTATAATAATAACTTCTTAATTATTGCCTTGATGGTCAAAATGGGCATTTTCAGCTCTTTAGCTATTTTCTTACACCCACTTTCTATTTTGTGATGGTCAACAATCTTTTGCTGCACATCAGAACTATATTCTTTGGTTTTACTCTTTGTTGTGGATGATGAAGGGGATTTGGCCTTTGTGCTTCTTCATATTCAAGAAGTCATGGCTGGACATTTTCATGTTCCTAGTCACCCTGGTGTGCTAAATAAAGGTGAAGATTAATGGGAATATATATACTTAAGCGATATTTTACCCGTAAAATATTCTGGGGGTGCCAATAATTGTGGCCTGTGTGTAAAAAAAAAATCTGTAATTTTTTACAGCCAGTTTTGAGCATATTATATCAATTTGACTGTACACACACACACACACACACACACACACACACATATATATATATATATATATATATATAATCCTTGTATGACTCTGTATGCTAATGTATCTCTTCGAATTGATTCAATATTGTTTGTTCTGTATTTTATCTAAATTAGGTGTTTTTAGTGCAGACAATACAAGCAAGAGTTCCGAAGGGTGGTTCCCGTAGTGACGGCTCACGTGGTGTTTGCATGCTTTACCACAGTTTAAGTGAAATAAATGCAACATTTGCAACATTTGCCAAATAAACAGATATTTCATACACATTTTCATTCAACACTTTACTGCTTCATACAGCATGTTTGAACTAGAATAAAGTTCAAAGCCTTTAGTTGAATAAATAAATCAAATGGTGATAAATACATTTCAGAGAAAGATTTTCTCAATCTTTTCTGGCCAAATAGTATTTTTAATTGATTTATATTTTAATGGAAACAGATAGATCTTGTGCATTATTTGCACGAAACCATTTTTTTCCAGACAATCTGCTATTAGCTATATCAGTTAAAACATTTAAACACAGCATGCCAGAGGAAAAATGTTCAAAAGCATTGCATCCACAACAAATAGATCTATTTCTATTTATTGAATATAGCCTACATTTTTTGCAACTTCTCAGTAATGATTTCATGTAGGCTATTTAAGTGTTTAACTCCATTAATGAGAATATTTCATCTAAATGTTTATATCAGAAGTAAAACATAATTTAAATCGTTCTTTTATTTATTTAAACTGTTATTGTGAACATGTACTGTATGATTAGGACTCACAATGAAGATTTACGGTTTTACTTCATCTGCCGTTAGATTATAGGCTATACGTGCGTCAGTTTCACTAAACGGCCCAACGCGCTTATGGCGCAGACATTTAAGAAGGGATTGATGTTTGCTTCAAGTGATGATAGGTTTGTGAAATTATATTTTTAATTATATTAGATGTATAATTTTCTTTTGATTCTCTGTCTAATAGTGACCAAAAATACATTTAACTCCAGCTCACCATCGGTGTCGCCAAAACACACTCTTCTAAAAGAGTGCGTATGCACGGTCAAGAGCATCCTTAAGGCCTCATTATGCTTCTGCGTCAACTCCACGGCGTAGCTACGTCGTCACTGCTACGGCGTCGTGGCCGTTTTATACTTCTGCGTCATAGACATATACACTGCGTGAGGTTGTGGTGCATCGGGGTGCATTTCGCCGCCAGAACGCTAGGGGGGTTCGCGAATCTCTTTGGTTCCGTGCGCCGCTAGCGAAAGAGAGAGAATGTTGTTTTAGCAGATGTCTATGAGCAGCTGTCAGCTGGAGCTAATCGACGTTGAATAACAAGACGACACAATATCCCCACAGAATCAACACGGATGTCCAGGGCCCGTTCCACCCATAGACAATAAAATAAAGGTTCCACCCGAGCTGCCACAACGATACCTGTTCGGAATGACAAGGATTTTTTCAGTCTCCACATGGAACTGTGCTATGGCAGGATGTGTCCAGTGGCAGACTTGGTTAGTACTGTATTATCAATGATGTAACCGTGAACATTGTATTGAAAATAAACAACAAACTGTATTTCAAAACAAACGTTGATTTATTGATTGATTGAAGTTTATTGCGAGCAAAAAAGAAAGAAAATAATATAGACATATTAACAATGAAATAAAAAAAACAGCGGGGGTACGCCGTCGATTCGACGCAGAAGCATAAAACAGGCTTTACGGTGCGCACTTATTTACGCCGAGTTTATTTTTTATAAATCCCGATGCGTGGAAAAATGCGTACGCATATTTCTATGCCCATTTTGTGCGTACTGAACGTTTATACATCAGGCCCCAGGTCTACATCTACGTGTGTTTACATTACAGTATAGGGATCAGTTGCAGCTGCCCTAGGGACGTGCACAGACATTTTGAGGGGCAGGGGCTCACGTGAAAAAAAGGGCATTTCTCATATTTTTTTTAAAATTTATTTTACTTTTTAAGCAAAAAAGTATATATATATTAACACAACTCTAGCCTAATATTTTTTAAAAAATATTTAAAAAGTGAATTAATTTTTATCTTTCTCAAACTCATACAATTGTTTAATTTTCAAAAGATGTCTACAAAATAATCAGTTCACACAGAAATCATGGTCTCCTTAGTATTCATTATAGAGCAGCAAAGGAAAGCATGCCACAGTGTGTCAATCAAGTACATATTTGATACACACCTTGTAACGAGTAGAAATATGGTGTGACCCCTTTAAGAATCTGTGACGGGTGATAATAGGGTGTGGCCCCTTGAAGAGCTACGCGCTCCTGTTAGAGAGTCGGCATTATTGGTATTCTATGTGATATATGCCGTGTGCCTCGAACACCCCCATGTGTGTAATTTATGTTTGATGCCGACTTTTATATTATTTTTACTTTGCTTGTTAAGTAACGATGTGGATGGGAGGACGTGCAACAGATAGTTATATGCACGAGTTCGATGTGGAATAAAGCACGAGTTTTGAGATGCATATCGACTCCGTGAAATCTGTCTGGCCTCCGCACGTAATATCTTCAGTCGTGAGTTATCCATCTCCTTCTTCCTGAAGCAGCGCGTTACAACCTGATGGTGACATGGACTTCACATTTGAGGGAGAACTGTATCATCATCAAATAAAGCCTTCAAAATGCACATTTAGAGTTTGCATCTAGATTTCTTCTAAATTCACCAATTTAGATTTCTAAACTTCAGGGGAAAGACTCTTGATGTAGCTAAGTCATTAACTTTAATAATAAGAATTTTAGGCCATACAAATTCATAAAAACGTCCGGATTTTCCATACAAGGCCATAAATTACATTTAGCCACGTCTTAAATTTGATATGCTCATTCATTCAATTTTTCGCGATAAAACGATATCAAGTTCGAGTCAAAATCGTCAATACTCCATATCAATATAGAGTTCGATAAACGTTCGATAATGTTTATGTGGCAAAAAAAAGCACGATGAAACTCATTTGAAGCGCGCGCCTCACGGACTGTTTATCCTCTCGGCTCAAAGAAAGTCCAAACGGCAGCGCGAGCTCACTAGAGGTGACGCGTTTACTCTTCAGAACTCCTCCTGTCCTGACCTGATATTTGCATATACACTATGCATTAAATATATTTGTTTGACATGGAAACTGTGCGCAAATAGTAATATGCTAGTATTTTCTTAAAAAAATAAAATAAAAAAGGCAAGCACCCCAGAAAAAACGGCACTTTCTCTCCGGTAATAAAATGAGCAGGTGCTCAAGCCCCCTTTGATGTCTATGTGTGCACGTGCCTGATCAGTTGGTTCCGATACTGCCATTTTTGCCGGATCGGGTATCGATCAGACGAGGCTGATTCTAATCCGATATTGTGCGTATACTATTCTATGTTATTGTTAAGCCCCACAAGAGGCACAAAACTTTCTAAAGTACCTTTTCGTGCACTGTTATAATCTGAAGCCATTATAGAAATTAATATTCAAGTCATTAAATTCAAGATAACGTAAACTTTTCCCTCCGCTGCGGCTGTCAGTCATTCTCCATTCAGCGTTCAAACAGCGCGTCGGGTTCAGTTACAATGATGAAACTCTTCAAGATGATTTAATATAGGGGAGATCTGTTAGCGTTTAATGTTCTATTTATTTTCTATGTTCTATTGGAAATTCTATTATTTTTAAAAGGTGTTCTGGTATGTCTGAGTTTTTGGGGTTCCCATTGTGCTGAATAAAGCTTGTGGTTCGGTTGACCATTGGCCAAAGATCATTAAGACTATTCAAAGTAGTGACCATGCTCCTCAGCTCAGTGACAGTCTATTGGCTACACTGTAAAAAATAAACCGTAGGCCTACATTTTACGGTAAAAAAACGGCAGCTGTGGTTGCCAGAACTTTCCCGTTAAAAATACGGGAACGTTTATGGTTTTACAGACTTAACTTAAAATTTACAGTAAAAAACCGTATTTTATTTTCTGATAAAATGTTGATTTACCAACTTATTGATATCTGTTTTAGACCATTGTAATACACTGACAACCAATCATCACAGCAGTGATGAGAGTTACTTGAGCAATCACAGCTCATCATAAGTGATTACTTATTTAAGTAATACTTATATAAAGAAGCTGCACAGTGTCATTCACACAAACATTAAACACCATCATGGGAACACACATGAAATTAAAAAAATGCAATAAACATTAATTTAACAACATTATAAGTACATTAGTACATGCAGGTGTACTTGAGGTTTGTGAACTAGCTTGAAAATATAGAACATATATAATGTATATAATTATGAAATATAAGAAATATATTACATTATATATTTATTTATTTATATTTATATTTTACATAAGTGTTTAATGCATGCATGAGTAAATATATATGCAATATATTACACATGCTGTATCATATCTGATCACATACATCTATAATGAAGTGTATTACTGAATCTAAAATTACAAACATTATGATTTATTAGTAAATATTTTGTCACATATTATTTCAATATATAGAAAGCAGAAATTCCTTAGCTATCTATTATTTAATATATTGAAATATATTAACATGATATATAATTGAAATAGGTACAGTAGGCTACATGGTGTTATGTCGTTCAGGATAAATTTGTTTGGGAACGCCTTGATAGCCTATTGACTGCAGCTGTTTTGGTCTGAAATGAGAGTTCAAGTTTTCTTTTCTAAAAAAGTAAAGTGAGTTGTGTGCATAACCTCTTGTCCAGCAAGCATCCTTTTTATATACACCTGGCTGTAAATGTAGGCTAAATTGTAAATAGGCTATGCCTATCTGTAACCAGAAGAGAAATTCATAAATAGCATATTAAATAAATATCTGAAAACTAAATACAGATTAATTATTTTAGCTTATTGAAATATTTAAAGACATGTAAGTTGTTTATTTTAACAAGTTTCTTTTAAACTTAGAAAAACTCCGTAGTAAAGTTTATAATTGTTCACCACGACCGACAAATGTCTCCTGCCCTGTTCGAGATCACAGATTCAGAAAAAGATTTGTCCATTAATGCAATTTGCTCAGGGGGACTCAAAAATGGCACTTCATGACAAGGTTGCGGACCCCTGGTTTATTTAAATAATGGTAATGATAAAATTATTCTTTAAAAAGTGTATATATATATATATATATATATTTTTTTTTAACATCAATTTTACTAGCAAACAGTGTACCCTTGTGTACGTTTGAAGAACGTGCCTTCACGCAAATTATTTATTATATAATAAATAAATAGGCTAATAAATAAATAAATAAATAAATAAATAAAATAACATTCTGCATAGGCGCAATAGCGCATTCAAACAGAACTAAATCAATATCCTGGAGTATATGTTACTCCAGTTACTCTAACATGACACTGAACTGTACTGACATTTTGTGCTGAGAGAACTGATGAGCACGACCTGATACTGAGCATGCGTGTATAGGCTTGCACTTTTGACTTTCACAACAAGGCACGTAAGTTTCGTTTCTCCGCTGCCGCCGCCCACTGAGTCAGTTGTTTGTCGTCAGTTATCGCGGCTCCCTCGACGTCTCACAATGGCGGAAAATATGTCTCTACTTGGTCTCGAAGACGAGTTGACATGCAGCATTTGTTTATGTCTTTTCGAGAACCCGGTGAGTTTAATCTGTGGACACAGTTTCTGCGCCAGCTGTCTCGAAGCGACATGGAAAGATAAGTTATTACCACTGTCCTGCCCTCATTGCCGAATGGCTTTCAGCAGTAAACCAGAACTCAAGAAGAACACCGTCCTCAGCGCGGTCCTGGATGCCTACAGAATAAAAGCGGGTGTCCCCGAACCCCTTAAGGAACCATTTGAGGTGAAAAAGAAAGATCCAGATGAAATGCAATGTGACACCTGCATGGAAGCCAAAGCGGTCAAAACATGTCTGACTTGTATGGCTTCTTATTGTGAGGATCATGTTAGGCCTCACCATGAGAATGCTATTTTCCGGGCGCATCAGCTGTCTGACCCGCTCCCAGATCTGATGGAGCGTCTCTGTTCCGATCATGGCAAACTGATGGAGTTCTACTGCGTTCAGCACCAGAGCTGCATCTGCACCAATTGTCTGCAGTGCGTTCATAAAGGCTGTGAGTTCATTACCGCAGATGACCGGCGCTTTAAACAAAAGGTTGGGCCTATACATTTATTTGGAAAGTATAAGTGTGAAGAGAAAAAATATGACTTAAACATGAAAAGTGACTTTACAGAGTAATTTATTAAGAGCTGTTGTTCTACGTTTACATGGATTCCTTTGGTTTCATTCTTTGAAATCATTCTAATTGATGAATCCGAACCTAGTGTTTATGTCAATTCAAGTCACCTTTATTTATATTGCGCGGTTTACAACATATTGTTTTAAAGCCACAATACGTATTTTTTTCTGCTTTAAAAATAGCAAAAATAACTGTATGTTATATATTTCTATCAGATGTGTACTTACATTATCCCGACAGTTTCCACCAACTTTCAAATTTATAGTTTAATGGGCTTTATGCCCAGCTGCACTACTTCCTGAATTTCAGCCTGCTCCTTTGTTTCCTGTCTGCCATTATTGGCCACATTGATTAATCCAGGTGTGTCTGATTATTGTTGCTGTGACTACTGAGGTCAGGCACACCTGAATTAATCAAATTGTCCAATAATGGCAGACAGCAAAACAAAGGGGCTGGCTGAAGTTCAGGAAGTAGTGCAGCTGGGCATAAAGCCCATTCGAAGACATGGGACGTTTCTTTATTTCTGTTTCGTCGCCCGTCTATGGCGTCATATAACCTTTGATTCCTCTATTTTCTCTAAGTTCCTTGTGGAACCCGGTGAAACCGCCAAACACAAAGGGGAACACTGGACTACCGCCAATAAAGCAAAGAAAATGACGAAGAAAAAAAAAAGTAGTACGTATTTTTATGTGTGTAAATCACGTGCCCGCTCACGAGCGCTCACTCTTAGGGTCATTCCTGGTATGCGGTGACATTTTGGCTTCATAAGTGTTGGAAAAAAAAGGACATGATTTTTATGTTTTTAGCATTCTCCCAAAATATTGACATGTTTAACTATAAGGAATACATATTGGTCAAGCTCAGGGACTCTGAAAATAATAATTATGGGTAGATTGTTGAGACATGTCCATGAAAATATTCCACCCTGTTAGGGACATATACATAGTCATCACAACATGTTAATAATGTAAATGTTAAACAATAATGAGCTTTTCTTGGATAGTATATGTCCTTTATGCCATCTTAGATTTTTTTTTTCTTCTTGAAACAAGCAAAACAATTTTTGATGAAGAGAATATGTCTTGATTATTAAAAACTGGTACTTTTTGTGCCCATCTTTGCAAATAGGATGGTAAATAACAATAAATATTGGCTCAAAAACATATATATCAAAATAAGATATATTATTTTATATAATATATCACCTCACCTCACAAAATAAGACAAAAGTATGCCAAACATTTAATGTTGCTGTCAAATTATTATTTAAAATGAATTGTCTAACAGGGTTTAAAGGAACATAACAGGGTGGAACGGAGTATAACACCAGTGTTAACAGGTTCAGTGGATGAGCCTTTTGTCATTGTCCTGCATGGTTTGCCATTGATAATGTGTGGAACTGCACTTATAACATATTGTTTCAAAACAATAAAAAAAAAATCCAAATTTCCTTTGGGGGAGGGACAAAAAATATTTATGTGGTTCCTCATCATAATCAATCATGGGGGCAAAACAAAACAATTCTCTCCTCAGATGGCTAGAGAAATATTTACAAATTAGAGAAGACAAACATAATAAATTACATTTTTATTTATTTATATTTGATTAAAAATAAAGATGATATAATTCATTTGAATTAACTAGATTAACAAACAAATACGAAATTCATCACAAGAAGGAACAGTAATGGACAGTGATGCCCTTTGTGGTCTTTTGGCTACATCAACTTACTAGATTAACAAACAGAATAAAAAGAAAAGCAAAAAGGCAGGAGAAAAGAACTTTAAAATCTAAAGAACCATCTCAGTATAGGATGGTATACTAAATAACCTATACATTAAATGCTTTTTAAAAAAAAATTGAATTTTTCTATTAGAATTTCCACCCTGTTAGGTTTATAGACCGGGTGGAACCTAACAGGGTGGAAAATTCTGAGCAAAGTTAGCCATAGCTCTTTGAGTGATCAACATTTAGCTAGCTAAACTTCTACAAATTAACAGAACTTTTATAACTATGTCAGATTTGTTTTTAAATTTTTTTGATAGGACAAACATTCTTCATAACAAAGCCTAACAGGGTGGAACTTTAAGGGTGGGACAAGCAGGATAACATCTCAAAAACTAAAAAAATATTTAGGAGTGAGAGTTAAAGCTTACCTCAGTTTGTACAGTTGAATTCCAGCAGGTAAAAGAAATTAAATCACTTCTTGAAAATGGACTCAATGAAATTGCAGTCGGATTTGGAAGGCAAAAAAGTACATACTAACAGGGTGGAAGATGACTTCAGGGACGCAGTAATTTAAGAAAATTTAAAAAAAAAAAGACCTATATTTTCACATGATTTATATGTATGATTAGATGCAATTTAGCCCAGTCTATAACATAATTAAAACATATTTTGAGGTTTTTGTCATTTCATGGTTTATATTTTTTTGCAGAAGTTGATTACTGAGCACTGAGGACATGATATAATTGAATGCATACATCAATTAAAATGGTGTAAAATACAAAATAGTATTTTTAATGTCTATTATCTCTGTTTAAATTGTAAAGAATACTTAAATCTACAATTTAAGCCATTTATTATAAATATGTGACTCATTTTAGAGAAAATATGAGTATATAAATCATTGGGACAGGAAAAGTCACCGCATACCAGGAATGACCCACTTAACAGACACACTGTCCCCGGTGCTGCTCGCGCATAAAGCGCTCCCCGTTCACAGTCTCATTCAAAACAGCCAACTGTTGCTGTTAGCGAGCCGCGCACATTGAATACTCATATGAGTCAAGGCCAATTTATACTTCTGCGTAGGGTGCGCGCAGTAGGTACGGCGTAGCATACGCACAGACGCGTCCCATACCGCGTACCCTTCCGCGTTGCCTGACGCGCACCTCTTCAAAAATGTAACTACACGTCGCGACGACGCGGACCGCAAGATCGGTGATTGGTCGGCTTGGTAGCATCGTATTTCCTCATACGCATTTCCGCACGTACCTTCTCACGCATTTCCACACATACCATCTCCTCCGACGTCTTCTCTCATTTCTGCCTTTCAGTTTTAGTAATTTCACTAAAGTGAACTGTTTTTCCACCCCAATAAGCTCCAACTCCAACATGATCCACTCTCTTTCAGTCGCTATTGCTTGTAGTAGCCTAGCCGCGAGGAATCTAAGCACAGTGGAACATTAAAACCCTCCGCCGCCTCCTAGCGTTTCGGAGCAGTACTGCAGAGCAACCAATACCTGAACGCAGAAGTATAAATGCTCACAACGGCGTCGCCTACGTGCGAAGCCAACGCCGTACACTACGGCGTACCCTCGACGCAGAAGTATAAATTGGCCTTCAGGCTGCGAATGTCTGTTAAATGCCCGCCCCAGCGCGCTCATGTTTACTAAATAAATGCCTCACCTCCGGCGCTGCGCACTCACTACATTCCCTTTAAGGCCAATTTATACTTCTGCGTAGGGTGCGCGCAGTAGGTACGGCGTAGCATACGCACAGACGCGTCCCATATCGCGTACCCTTCACTGTAGCCTGACGCGCACCTCCTCAAAAATGTAACTACACGTCGAGACGACGCGGACCGCAAGATCGGTGATTGGTCGGGTTGGTAGCATCGTATTTCCTCCTACGCATTTCCGCACGTACCTTCTCACGCATTTCCACACGTACCATCTCCTCCGACGTCTTCTCTCATTTCTGCCTTTCAGTTAGTAATTTTATTAAAATTAACTGTTTTTCTACCTCAATAAGCTCCAACTCCAACATGATCCGCTCTCTTTCAGTCGCTATTGCTTGTAGTAACCTAGCCGCGAGGAATCTAAACACAGTGGAACATTAAAACCCTCCGCCGCCAACTAGCGTTTCGGAGCAGTACGCAGAACGCAGAAGTATAAATGCTCACAACGGCATCACAAGAGAGAGTTCAAATGTTATTTCCAGAAAGGCATTTTGTCTTCTCAGGGAGTGGTTGTTCCTCTACTAGTCCGCCATTTTCTAATTTCTCTTCAAATTGGAATAGTTTTCATCGCTCTTATCTCTATCTCCTAAATTAATATTTATCTATTAAATTACCCCTTAGCTGACTTAATATTTATGTATTTCTGGTCCTAATGTACATGAATCTTGTGTCTTGCTGTTTATTTGTCAGGCAGTAAAAACGCCCCTCCCTGCAAGGAGTCTCTGGCTGCAGGCACTTGCACGCTCACCTGTGCGCACTTCCTCTGCAAGTGAGGTCACTTGCAATGTCTTTACTTTACTCAGTATTACAAAAATAACAATAAATGTAATTGACATATTTGCAATAAAACAAAAAAATCTGCATCAGCTTAATTGTTTTTTAAATTGTGTAAACAATAATTCCCTTGATGAGCAGCTTTGCTGTTATTATTAAAAGTCTTTGCGTACTTGAATGCTAAATAAATATAGCTTAATATTTCAATGAACACAAGCTGCAAAAATAACTTCGGGGAAACTTTTCGGTGGCATTATAGCGCGGGTGTACAATGTGACGCTGTCAATAATGTGAATTAACTGCTGGAAACGTATTTCCGGTTTATTTGTGTCGATTGCAAGTGATCTCACTTGCAAGAGGACGCTATTGGACAACGCACACAAAACAAGGTGTCTGTGTGGATGAGAGTCCGAAACAGGGATTGGATTTTGAGTGGCTCCACTTCACAGACGATGAGTTACCTTTAGTTACCTAGTTACGACGATCAGTACGAACTATCAGGAGTAGATCTAACCATATACATTTTTGGTAATAGACTTTTCACATTTATGTGCACAAAACCAATACCTGACCTCTTTAAAAAATCGGCAGGAGTTTGCAGTGATATCATGTCTGTCACAGGACCTGGGTTAGGTTGCACATTTCCTGACATCAGCAACATAAGTGTAATGATACATTTCAACACACAATGCTGTCGGCAATTTTTAGAGCACTTCTTAGAGTCCCCACTCATTATTATTTTGGGCTAAGAGTTTTAAAGTAGATTGCTTAATAGATGTTTCATGTCTCCATGTTGTGAAAGCAGGCTCATGTCATAAATTCAGCTCACCTGACTGCTGACTGGATCCTGTGCATAGCCAGTAACCTTTGATCGTGATAACATATAAAATATATTTAAAGGAACATTATAGTTACTCACTCACTGGGACCTCCTGGTGGACTTCATAGTCTGAGATTGTAGGCAGACAGAGCAAAGACAGAAAGGCAAGAATCATTATGATGAAATTTACACACCATAAAGCAGGGTAGCCAGAGTGTAGCTAGTAGAGACCCAAGGTTATAGCTAATAGCTAGTGAAGACCCATTTCTTAGTTAAAGGTGCATTATGCAACATTTCATGTTAAAAATAGCTGGTTTTCTAACCCATACATGCTTAAACAAATGCCTGATGGGCTGAATGAGCCCATCTCTGATCACTGCAATTGCCTCTATAATCCTGTTCAGTAAAATAAATAAGAGGGTTTTGGGCTCGAATTTGAGACTGGGCGTGACGTCATGCGAGTTCATGACTCGTCTGGCTATGTCTGGCAGGTTTGTGTATTTGCTGCCATTCTCCATATCAGAGAAGACAACTCAAAGGACACAACTTTAAAGTTTTGTCAACTTTCGAAAAAAAGTAGAAGATGGATTCAAAGAGACTGGTTTGTAGTTCATTCCAAACCCCAACGCAAACTCCACGTAAGACAAAGAAAAAAAACAAACTTTTGTCTAGTGCCAGGCGTCGGAATAAGACGAGAGCCAACATCGGGAAACTTTCAACAAATGGAGAGATCTCCGGTCTGCTCTAGGGCTCAAACGAATCCTATACAAAGTAATAACTTATATTGTTCATGAACGTGTTTCCATAATGATACAATCATAAGTGGATACAATAAGCACATAAAACAGTTAAACATGGAGATAGATGGAAACAAAAACTGAAGTTTTCTACCACCCCTGTTTCCCCCTCACTCACACATAAGTGTGTAATTTACTCAAATGCCTTTCCTTTCATATATTTTAAATGACTTGCAGATTTATAACTTTATTACCTCATTATTATGACTGTAACAAAAGATAGGCGCGGCTGATGCTCCTTTGGTTATGAACAGCTTGCGCAAGTTAATTTTTATTTTTTTTTCTTTAAAGTCCCTGTAAAGTCAAAATTAAGTATGTGTTCTGAGTTTGTCACACCACAGAAAAATGTGTTATTAGCCACCCAGCCAAATTTGAATGATAAAAAAAGCCGACAAGTACATAAAATAAGCTATCAAAATCTTGAAAAAATGAGCAGTTATCTCTGTTCTCAAACGCTGGGGGCGTGTACTGTCCGCTGGCTGCGCTGAAACCACGCCCACTCGCGGGAAAGCTGTCGATGGTGATATTAGCTGATACTGCTTTCGGGACGTGAGGATGAACGCTGAGGCAGGAGATAGTCGGTCCGGCCCCGTTCACCAGTAACAGCGGATTATCAGT
Organism: Pimephales promelas; assembly: GCF_988280905.1. Taxonomy (NCBI): domain Eukaryota; kingdom Metazoa; phylum Chordata; class Actinopteri; order Cypriniformes; family Leuciscidae; genus Pimephales; species Pimephales promelas. The sequence continues at coordinate 16,808,842 of NC_142776.1, read as the reverse complement.
GAATCCCAGTTGTCTCTGAGGAAAGTTTATAAAACTATCTAGTGTAAAATGATCCCTACAGAGGCGGGTGTTGGTGGTGATTCCTCAGAACTTCATCAAGGTTGGTTCTCTAAAAACCTCTTCTTGATGTGATCATTTTTATGGAATTAAAATGAAGATACCGATCTGTTTTGTACATGATCGCATCCAGGTAGTAGCCTATGCATTTCTGTGTCGAAGGCATTGCTAGCTAGAAAACTGTAGGCTCAGCTGTAGTTGTACTGACAGTCACTAGCGAATGTGCTCGGGGAGTGTTATGGGAGAGATCAGACTCAGTGCGTCATCAAATAAGGGCGTGTCCAGGAGCTCATGGGCTCCAGTGCGTCATCGAGCCCTGTTTTAGCCCCGCCCAAACAAGCAAAATATTTGATATACACAAAGATGTTGTGTATAAGAAAAAGACAAATAAAGTTTGTAAAATTAACTTCAACTGTCAGAAGGACAGCTCATGAAGAACCAATCATGTACAGAAAGGAATGTTCAAATTCAGAGGAACAGTTCAGAAGAAACGTTAATAATAAAGATTGAGAAAATTGGATCAGTTGTGCTCCATTTTTGGAATACTTAAATACAATTTTTTTTTTTTTTTGGAATACTTGATGCGGGCTGGGCTGACCCAGACTCTATCTCCAGTGGCCCTCAGTTAAGTTGAGTTTGAGACCCCTGAATTAAACAAAACCACATAATTGTTCTAGACATGTGGGAAAAAAAAATACTCTAAATAGATTTGCACAACTGAAAAAGTCAAAAAGCGTTACGTTGTGCCCCGCTCTCCCCATGTGAGATTCAACACATTCTTTCTGTTGTGTGACTGTGTGGAATTTCTTTGAATTGCCATGAATTTAATTCCACTTCTTGTCATTCCATTTCCAATTCAAATTCAACTTCCTGGGGGGCGGAGTCAATTCAATTCAAATTCCAGTTCATGAATTGATGATTGAATAAATTTCCTAGGAGAAATATATCAAATTATAACGCATGCGTTTACCAAACAACCCATAATAGCCAACTTCCTGTTGAGCTGTCGTAAAACTTAGAGCACAAAAGTTGTTTGCCCTGATGAGATTTATAAGTGTACCGAGTTTCATATTAATTTATGCAAGTGTGTTTGATATATGGATCAAGTTTTCAGACCCCGTTCAAAGGGGTGCTGTCGAGCCCCCCTGCCACGTCCAGGTTCCAGCTTCCAGCTTCAGCCCAGCCCTGATGACCATGGATTCTGACCTGTGTGCAAAGTTTCAAGAGTTTTCAAGCATGTTAAAGGGATAGTTCACTTTGAAATTCATTTTTGATATGTTTTACCTTACTTCAAGGGCATCCAAGATGTAGGTGTCTTTGTTTCCCCAGTATTTTAAATTTTGACATTTTCAGTCAAACCGTTGTTGTCAGTCATACACTGGAGGCTAAGGGGGTCCACCAAAAAGCATGCACAGAGAAGTCAAAATTAAACATGATTTAATGACTTGTAAATGTAAGTACACATTGATGGCCTAAGACACGACACGAGCGGTTTGTGTGAGAAAATGAACAGTATTTATATTGTTTTTACCTCTTGTAATCATAGCCATGACAAAATGATCTGACTGCACGGGCGCTTCGGTCTGTGCATGCGCGCCTACGTCACTCTTTGTTTATACAGGGATTTCGGAAGTTTTACCTTTCACTAAACATATTTAGATATACGGGAAACCGCAATGGAAGGCGATTTCGGTATATCTAAATATGTTTAGTTAGGGCTGTCGCGGTTATGGAATTTCCTTTGCGGTAATGTTGAGTGGCTCAATAGTAGGGCTGCACGATTAATCGAATTTTAATCACGATCACGATTTTGGCTTCCCACGATCAAATTCGCGTGATCGAGCGATATTTAAAATGCGTCATTCCATTCACAGAACGCTCCGTTGCAAAGCCAATCTAGCGCTCCGTAAACAACTGTCTGATCACGTGCCTCAACGAGCTCCAGTGCGCAAGAGAGACCGCGAGAGTGTCTGCGCGCGAGCTACAGTGAACGAGAGACGAGTGTCCAAGTTCGATTAATGGACTCCAATATCAGTAGGCTAATACAACCATCTTGTTTTGAACTATTGTTTAATAAATAGAAATAATTCGACCACATAAACTTTCATATGGAGGATTAAATAGATTAAATGTATGCTGTAAGATTTCACAACTAATCACTGACACATTTTACTTAAGTGTCAAATAACAACTCTGAATTTCATCCATTAATCGAACTTCCATAATGCATAGTTCTGCCTTGACATGTTCTCATTTGGTTACATTCTGTTATGGAATATTTGTTTTTTATTGATTGTATATTTTGCGTGTTTTATTCACATCCATTATGCAGGTACAATGCAAGTTTATATTTTGCGTCCTAAAATATATTAAGGCATATTAATATATCCCAAGGCATTTTTGACTAATTTCTTGCAAAAAATAGAACAAATGTCCATAGATGACATGCTGTGGTTGTTAAAAAACAAAATATCTAGTATTTATGGTGTAGGTGGTTATATTTTGCAAATTGTTATATAATACTTACAGATCAACTATTACATTCATGGTTGTTTTTAACTGTGTCATGAATATCAAATTTAATTTATTCCTAAAAATCACTTCCTTTTACCATATGACATTTTCAATGACTGTATACAAAGAAACACATTAAAATGTCATATATTGTTATTTTTTATAAAGGGCACTAATAAAAACAAAAAATATACACATAAATGTACACAAAAATTGCTATATTTAATTTGTCCTAAAAATTCTAAAACGTCACTGACCCACTTACACTATGTAAAATAGTGCCCTGTTGAAGTTTTGCTACATTTTATTTATTTTTTTGTTTATTTTTTTTGTACATTTTATTTATTTTATTTCATTTTATTTATTTTTTTTGTACATTTTATTTTGAGATGCACTGAATTTTGGTGAATGAGAGCACCTGTTTTATTTTAATGCACATAGTTGTACATTAGCAGGAATGTAGCACAATATGGATGTGTAAGGATGTTATAATTAGTCAATGTGACAGTAAAATTAGTTTTGGTTAAAATCAACAAATAATCGTGATAATTAATCGTGATCTCAATATTGATCAAAATAATTGTGATTATCATTTTGGCCCAAATCGTGCAGCCCTACTCAATAGCACGATATGACCGCCATTTATTTATTTATTTAATTTATATGCATTTGTTGCTATATAAATAAAGTTTACGATGTGGACAAAAACGAGGACATTTTCAGTAACCAATGTAACCGAAACTAAACAGCGTCTACAGTATAATGCGCATTGAAAGACTTTCACTCACCGCGCATATTGTTATGCTACAACGGACTTGGAGCGAGTCATTGAACCGCTCATTCAATGAACACGTTTAAAAAAGCTGATTCATTAAAAGAGATGTAAAGAAACAAGATGTTAATTATTTTTAAGATGTTAATAACTTTTCAAGGCTCAGCTGAGCAGCAATGTGTCGCATGGGCAACGCTGAAGCTGATGCTTCACTTATTACCCATATAGCATTGATTCAATGCGTGACTCACTGATTTTATTTCCCCGCGGCTTCCTTGTGCTGTGGGATGCTGACCAGCGCTGCTGCTGACGCGCATTCATGGGAAAATACCCGTGAAAAGAACGTTAAAATGATGATGCGACAAATATTTCGCTTCCCTTTGACACGACAAGCTTTTCACGACTTCAAAGACAGACGCAGGTAATTGCACGCGCTCTGCCAATCTCTCTCATTCACTGTCTTCACATCACCATGATAAACGGTCTTTTTATCATTAGGAACTTGTTTAACATTCGATACACATGCATTAAGTTCAAAACAAGAAGGGTATAGCCTTGAAAAAAACGTGAATATTGCGGTTGCTGCGGTTATGTGCAATCCTCTGCGGTTGACATGTCAGAAGCGCAGTACTACAATATTGCGGTTACCGCGACAGCCCTATGTTTATTAAAAGGTAAAACTTCTGAAATCTCCGTGTAAATATTGAGTGTCGTCACACGCAAGCGATCATTTCCGGCGTAACATTGAACTGATTCAGTTCGGTTCAGTTGGACATTGCACAACTGATTCAGATCACTTGGACGTCACTGTGATTACACAAGGTAAAAACGATATAAATACTGTTCGTTTTCTCACAAAAACCGCTCATTTCATGTCTTAGGCCATCAATGTGTACTTACATTTACGAGTTATTAAATCATGTTTAATTTTGACTTCTCTGTGCCTGCTTTTTGGTGGACCCCCTTTGCCTCCAGTATATGACTGATAGACAACAACTGTTTGACTGAAAAATTTCAAAATTGAAAATACTGTGGAAACAAAGACACCTACACTCACCGGCCACTTTAGTAGGTACACCTGTCCAACTGCTCGTTAACACTTAATTTCTAAGCAGCCAATCACATGGCGGCAACTCAGTGCATTTAGGCATGTAGACATGGTCAAGACAATCTCCTGCAGTTCAAACTGAGCATCAGTATGGGGAAGAAAGGTGATTTGAGTGACTTTAAACGTGGCATGATTGTTGGTGCCAGAAGGGCTGGTCTGAGTATTTCAGAAACTGCTAATCTACTGGGATTTTCACGCACAACCATCTCTAGGGTTTACAGAGAATGGTCCGAAAAAGAAAAAACATCCAGTGAGCGGCAGTTCTGTGGGCGGAAATGCCTTGTTGATGCCAGAGGTCAGAGGAGAATGGCCAGACTGGTTCGAGCTGATAGAAGGGCAACAGTGACTCAAATAACCACCCGTTACAACCAAGGTGGGCAGAAGAGCATCTCTGAACGCACAGTACGTCGAACTTTGAGGCAGATGGGCTACAGCAGCAGAAGACCACACCGGGTGCCACTCCTTTCAGCTAAGAACAGGAAACTGAGGCTACAATTTGCACAAGCTCATCGAAATTGGACAATAGAAGATTGGAAAAACGTTGCCTGGTCTGATGAGTCTCGATTTCTGCTGCGACATTCAGATGGTAGGGTCAGAATTTGGCGTCTACAACATGAAAGCATGGATCCATCCTGCCTTGTATCAACGGTTCAGGCTGGTGGTGGTGGTGTCATGGTGTGGGGAATATTTTCTTGGCACTCTTTGGGCCCCTTGGTACCAATTGAGCATCGTTGCAACGCCACAGCCTACCTGAGTATTGTTGCTGACCATGTCCATCCCTTTATGACCACAATGTACCCAACTTCTTATGGCTACTTTCAGCAGGATAATGCGCCATGTCATAAAGCTGGAATCATCTCAGACTGGTTTCTTGAACATGACAATGAGTTCGCTGTACTCAAATGGCCTCCACAGTCACCAGATCTCAATCCAATAGAGCATCTTTGGGATGTGGTGGAACGGGAGATTCGCATCATGGATGTGCAGCCGACAAATCTGCGGCAACTGTGTGATGCCATCATGTCAATATGGACCAAACTCCCTGAGGAATGCTTCCAGCACCTTGTTGAATCTATCCCACGGGAATTGAGGCAGTTCTGAAGGCAAAAGGGGGTCCAACCCGTTACTAGCATGGGGTACCTAATAAAGTGGCTGGTGAGTGTACATCTTGGATGCCCTTGAGGTAAGCTAAAACATAAAAAAATAATTTCAAAGTGAACTAGCCCTTTAAGGCCCCCCAAAATGTCGCACACAGCAAAGAAAGGGTTAAAATTAACCTGACAGGCCCCCCTCCTCTCACTCACACACACAGACACTGAGAGACTGGCAAAATTCTGAGATTTTCTCCACATTCAAACCAAAATATCTGACTACCTGTTGGTCCGAGCTAATGACTATGATTTAGAAAGTTGTCCGGCTTGAGAAGTACAATGTACAAACCGATTTTTGTAACTGAAGATAAAACTGACAACCCCACTTTTGTCAAAAGGTGGCGCTATTTAGTCCCTAACCCATGCCCATTTCTGAAACTTTGCACATGTCTACTGGCTAATAAATGTGATGTGTCTGTCGATTTTCATGCAAATTCAAGCATGCTAAGAGTCTCTAAAGCATCCTAAAAATTTTTTAAAGTTTGATGTGTTGTCACGGCAACAGTATCAAAGATATCAAGAATCCATTTACAGGTCTACATCTGCCGTGTATTTACATTATACAGATGAAGTTTGAAGCAAATTGGATAAAAATAAGAGGGTGATTTCAAAGCATTTTGAAAGTGACACACTTTCTGCTGCCAGTTGGTGGTGCCATAACTTTGACTCACAATAGTCACATCCATGTGATCGTCCTCTTACAGCGAACACACTGCTGAAGTTTCATCAAGATCAGTTAATGTATGCAGAAGTTATAACACACTTCCTGTTTCACGTTTCTCTCCATAATTTTGTTTCCTCACCATGGCCAAACCGTAGCCTGGGTTACCCCATGCTGCCTTGCCGCAGCGCGATTTTATTCGCACTGTTAGGCAGTCTGGATACCATAAACTAAATTTTCCCCTGAAATGGGGAACCAATCACAGAACGGGGAGGGAGCACAGGCGCATTTGATAGGCGTACAGGCGCATTTGATAGACATTCGTAGCACCCAATAATACACCTCTGGGCAACCACGCCTCAAATACGTGAAAGTGAACATGTGGTTTCCAGACCACGTTTCATTCTCAATGGTGCGTGGTCTGGCGTTAGCCAGGCTAGCCAAACCGTTCGATATATCAAAAATCCCCTGGCAATTTTTTGTCCCCAATGTCTTGACTTCATGCCGACCGAGTTTCGTTGCATTTGTTTGAATTCTCTAGGAGGAGTATTTCAAATTCCATTGCATGCCTTTTCCAAACAACCCTAAATAGCCGGCTTCTTGTTTGGCTGGCGTTAAACTGTTGAGCCCCCCTGCCACGCCCGGGTACCAGCTTCAGCCTGGCCCTGATGGTTGTAGGTTCCGACCCATGTGCAAAGTTTCAAGAGTTTTCGAGCATGTTAAGGGCCCCAAAAGTGCCTGAATAGTTGTTAGAAAAAAAAATGTATCCTAAGGAAAACAATAGGGCCTTCGCCCTTTCAGGGCTTGGGACCTAATAACAGTTGGTAAATATGAATATGTATTAATGAACCTGTCATGCACGGTTGTAGAACAGATGATGAAGAAGATCAATAGGTTCAGAAAGTCTTTAATGATCCAGTCAACTCAAATACAGGCAGACAAACAAATACATACAACAACTTAGGCATTAACAAGACCGGACAAAGAACACTGAAAACACAGAAACTTACTGGTGATGATAAGGATTAACTAAGATTAATAAATCCTGTAGAAATTATTGTTCATTCATTGTTAGTTCATGTTGACTAATACTGACAAAATGAAACCTTGATGTAAGGTTGTAAACCTGTAAAATGTTACCATTTTTTTTGTTTGGCTTATGACTTTTAATGGTGAGCCTTTTGATTTTGTAATCAGGCTCTCAAAGTATATCAAACTTTAGATTTAGATTTATTGGCCAATATATCAGTTATCAAATGTTCATATCGGTGCATTCCTAAAACCTATTTCAAAGGTTGTGTTCTTATCAGGCTTGTGCAAAATTCTGAATTTCAGAATTGGCCTCCATTCAATTCAAGAATTGGAATTTGATTTGAATTGACTCCGCCCCACAGGAACTTGAATTTGAATTAGAATGACAGGAAGTGGAATTAAATTCATGGCAATTCAAAGAAATTCAACAGAATGTGTTGAATCTCACATAGGGGAGATCGGGGCACAACATAACGCATTTTGACTTTCTCAGTTTGTGCAAATCTATTTAGAGTGTTTATTTTTTCCCAAATTAATTTCCCACATGTCTAGTATAATTATGTGGATTTGTTTTATTAAAAGAGCATTTCACCCATTGCAACATTAATCTTTATTGAAAGTGGATCATATATGTAGTCAAAATGTAAAATAATTTTTTAATTTGGTGTCCTTTGTCTTGACCGAGAAAAGACAGAAAATAACCAAGGGGTGCCTATATATGAAAAAACTACATGTCCCACATTCCACAGCTCCTCAAGCCACACCCACTAATCTGGAACAGCCAGTCTATGGCAAGCGGCGCAAACAGAGAATTCACTCTTCCGTCTACAAGGCTAACATTAACTGTCACCGGAGTTTGAAATTCATTTCACACAAAATGTCTAGTTGGCTGTGGCGAGCAGGACGATCGAGGGCGAGAGATGTAACTTAAGAGGCCGGTGCTTTGCGCGAGGCCGATGGCGTGAGTTATAACAGAGACTGATAATGAAAGACACCTGTGAGGCGCGCGCCGGTCTTGCACAGGGAGTGAGGACGGCAGATCAAGAGAGAAACAGGCCTGATTTTATGCTGTGTTTTGTTTCTGTTGTGTGTAACGTTACAGCAGTCGCCAATGAGGGGCTGCTGGCTTATACTTTCGTTTTGTATTTGTTCATTTTACTATTAAAATGCTTAAATGTTCGCCGGTTCCTGCCTCCTTCTTCCCAACAACAACAAACCCCGTTAACGTTACATTGGCAAACTCATTAGTGAATTACTCCTCATTTGTATTTATTTCTGTTTGGTGTATTACTGCATGTTACCTGGATGTTTAGTCAGGCGAAACCATCACAACACAAACGTCCGTGTGCTCGTCTGATTCAGAGATTTCCTCCAGGAGAAATTGCCATCGTTGAAATTCTCTGCAGCAGACGGACTCTGTGTCCGTAGGCCGTAGCACGCAGCGAGAGCACGGGCACCAGCAAGCCGCCCAGCGCCAGAGTCAGTCTGGGCTCCTCGACCGTGACAGGCTGCCACCTCGGCGTCTCCTGCTCCTCCATCAGCCTCAGCTGTGCTAAACTATACTGCAACGTGTAAAGATAGCCACGAACATCGGATTCGAGCAGCAGAATTTCAAAATCCTCTTCTTCCATATCATGTTTAGTTTCTTCCGTCATTGTCATAACTTACTATCTCCACAGCGCTTGTTAGCTTAGCTTCCAAACAAGATGGCGGATATTGATTTCAGTTTCTGCAAGTGAAGTCCCATCCACTGAACTGTAATATGCTTGTAGGGTGAGTGGGTCCAACACCCAGAGGCGCTGCAATAGGGCAGGCAAGGCAGGCAATTGCCTGGGGCCCCGCATTTTGAGGGGGCCCCCGAGGACCGATCATTTAAACAATCAAAAATGTTCGTATTAATATAACACGCAGTGACACCGCAACACCTCGGCATCCCCCTTAGTGGGGCCCCCTCTCTCGCGACTCGCGAGGCTGCTTATGCTTTCGCCGCCTCTGGCGCCTTTTTCAAACTGCCGCAGCGCTTACTCGCGTTTCTGAAACCGAAAATCATATCCGAAAATGCATGAATTCATGTATTAAACATGCAGAGGACATATCCAACTGGCAGCCAGAAGTAAAAAAAAGCAAGATGAAGTGGAGAAGAGAAAACAGGACTGCGGTAAGTGATGGAGAATGAGATGATGATGATTGATTGACTAAGCTAATTAATGACAAAAAAAATCGTTGTTCAGTTCACATATTTTTCACAGTAGTAACATTACATATCGTTTTAAAGCATCTTTACAGAAAATATATGTAGCATAGGCTACATTTATTTTCTGTAAAGATGTTTTAAAACGATAACGTTGCGCGTTTCCATTACAGATTTGCAAAACTTTTACGATATTTTCCAAATGTCGATAAAAAACTATTGCGAAATGACGGTGTTTCCATTAACCGAACGTCTTTTTTTTTCCTCTCGCGATAAGTCATTCCAAAAATCATGGCAACGGACGTTGGTAAGTTTACCTATTTCACAGATATGCACCCACTAGACTAGACATTATTATTAATGGAAGGAGACGTGTGTTATTCAAGCATTAATGGCAGGGAAAGACACGGAATTCATGCGTTTCTCCCTTATTTCTGCTTCGGTGGCATTTCTTTGAAGTTTAGAGAGGCTATTCCTGTAATTATTGTTTAATTAAAAAAAAAAATGAATTTAATAAAGAACTCTATCTCGTATTATGTCCAACCGGCCGTTGCAAAACGAAAAATGAACAGCTGTTGTATTTTTAAAATGCAAAGTTGAACACCAACATTTTAGTTTGACCACACCAGCTGCGCTATAACATCTCAACAAATTTTCAGATATTTGTTTATGACTTTTTGCCCCCTTTAAAACATTTAAAATATTCACAAATTAATATGGGGATTTGGATTTTACTGGTTTTCTAAGGCCAAATTAGAACATGGATATTTATGATATTTTTCCTGCAGTGCTGTGGCTATAGGAGAGTTCTTATGCGTCTGAAAAAACAACGAGCTAAAAACATAATCTCCGGATGCACCTTTAGAGAGAACGGCACCTTTCATACGGATTACATAATCAGAAGGTATTAGTTTACGATTCGAATTTGTTCTTTTTAAAGTGGACATTTCAAGCTTTAGTCTATAAATGATATTGTTTCAGGTCTCGCGCTCCAGTTCACGAAGATCATAAAGCGGACCTGATTGCTTTATATTATTTTACAAAAGCACAACGTTTTCTTGTTATTGTGACATTACGCAAATAAAAGTAGTTGCGAATAATGTATTATTATTTTCTGTATAATCAGAAATGATAGAGTATTTTAAGTTGATTCCACTGTTGATGGGAAAATGAAAGTGTTCACGGCGCGCCGGCGTCTGTCTGCCATCCAGTGCGTGCTCCAAACTCCGCACGCACTCTTGGATATTGGACAAAATCGAGTGTTTCTTTGTGATAATCTTAGCCCTATTATTATTATTATTATTATTGTCTAACCTGTACTATGAATGAGATGTGACGAATTGCTTTGTTCCTTTTTTGGATAAAAGCGTCTTCTCGTAGACTAATAAATGTTATAATAGGCTAATGATGATAATTATTATTATTATTTGCGGACACGGGCCTAAAACACACTCCGTCTTCTAAGTCAGGTGACTGTAAATGCGCAAAATCCGTTTCCATTGCAGTTTTACGAAAAAAACATTTTTCGAATTACCTGAAAAACCTCATGAGAGCGTAAAAACTTTTTTGCGATAAACGGGAGTTTTTGCGAAATTGACGTGTTTCCATTGAGCGTATTTTCAATTTGCAATTTCAATGTGCGCAAATTGCAGGGCTATTGAAACGCAGCTGACAGCATTTTCCGTAGCTAAGGCTCGTAAGCAGTGTTTTTAAGGTGACAATAGATTATAAATATGAAGATTTATGTACTATACCTTGAGAATGATATTGTATCTTGATAAAACATAAGTAGCCTACTTTAATGTTGTAAAAAATAAACAATTTGTTCTGTTAGATGTGTTTGACTACTTTTTGTATGTTCTATAATTATATCTCTAGGAAACAAAGATATATTTAAGAAAAAAAACTATTTTAGAAGGGCCTCATTGATTAATTTTGCCTGGGGCCCCCACTCACTGTTGGTTCGCCTCTGCCAACACCCTGGAATAATAATGAGCTAATATATGTAGTTCTAAAGATTTTAATGAAATATGACTTCCTGCTTATCGTGACGCAAAATTACGTCACGATAAGCAGGAAGTTAAACACTTAAATCCTTATTTCTCCCATCTCGGGGGAAAATAAGGGAATAAACCATGACCATTCAAAAATATGACTTGGTTTCTAAAAATACAAAGCTTAATGCAAATGGGTGAAGTGACCCTTTAATACAGTGTATAATTTTTTCTTGATTTACCCTGAAAGAAATGTTGAAATATGGCAACATGCCCCATAGGTGGGGTACATTGTAACATGTGAGGGCACATTGTGACATCACCATATGACCGCTTAAAATGCTATCTCATCTAATAAAAAATATAGTCAAACCACAATATTTTCTTAATAAAATACAATTATTAACTGTTAAAATAATGGCAGTTTTTAATAATTCAGATAATTAAAAAAATAACCACATTTTTGAGTTTGACTACAAACACACAGGAAAACACAGCTATACGGCATAGTTCAAAACAAAATAATAATTAATACTTTCTGAACATTGACTCTCAGTCTTTATTTACATGTTTTCTCAATATAATTCATAGAACTATAGCATATTTCTAAGGGGCACGTTGTAACACAGTGTGACTGCACAACTGGGGTTTACACCCTGCTAGTGTCTTCTGCTTGTTAGCGAAACATTAAAGAACTATATCAACTGTTAAACAACAGATTGGATATTAAAATAATATCAGATTTGTCTAATTTCAAATAAACACAAAAAAGTGATGAAAAATGAACTTAAGTAGGAAATGTACTTTTGCTATGGTTAAATAAATGTTCAGTGATCTCTTACAAAGATCTCTGAATTTTGGCGAAAATTTTTCTCTGTATAATGTTGAAATGGCAACTAGTAAATACACTAAGTTTTGCCATGCTGGCATGTGGAAAGTGTGTTACAACTAGCCCTGCGTTACGTTGTACCTGCGTGCTCCCCTACAGTCAGGGTTAGGAAGGTTACTTTGGAAATGTAATTTCTCACTGTTATAAGTCACCCATTATAAATGTTGTTTAGATTCATTTATTTGGATTACTTTATCAATGTAAAGCAATTTCCTTTTAATTTGAAATTTCTTTCTTTCTTTTTTTCTAAAGATTTACTAAAGTAATTCTGGGAAATGGCGTTACAATTGCAATAAATTAAACTTATTATTTGTTCTGTGACCTAGAGCTTTTTAACATTCATTGCTGGGGAAAAACATTGCTGGTAGTTCAAACTAATATAATTTATATAATATGTAATGCAATCATATGACATACTGTAAAGCTACATTGATAAACACTTCACTAAAAATATCTATATGAATTTCTTTGAATTTTATTGAATTGCAATTCTGCTTCCTTTAATTCAAAATCGAATTGTAATTCTAAATCCTTTTTTTGACATCAATTCAAATTTAATTCAAATTCTAGAATTGAATTGGAATTTAGTAGTCATTCTCAATTCAATTCTGAATTGTGCACAACAGCACAAGCCTGGTTCTTAGGCCATCAAAAACACAGTTGACGTGTAAATGAACGGCCAGAATGCATAAAAGTTTTGTATACAGTCATGTAAACAGCCCCTAAATTAATTATTAATAATTTTTACAACAGAAATGAATCAATGCTGAACTTACTTAAAAAAAGACAATGACTTGCTTCTAGATCTGCTATACAGACAAAACAATCTTTGTTACATTAATTTCCTGTTATCACTTTAAAGTTGCTTTAAAACAATCTGTACTCTGAAAAGCATTATATAAATAAAGGTGACTTGATATCAACCCGATAAATGTATTTGGCATTCATGTAAACACTACATTCGGATTCATCAATCGGAATGATTTCATTGAGATTGAAACAAAAAAGTGTCCATTTAAACGTAGCTTTTAGCCTGTTCATTCCAATTGACGTGGTTGCATGTGACTTTTTATTCAGACAGTGCTAGTAGTCAGAATATAATCGGATTATTAGGGTCCTTGTAGGCACAGTTGGCGCACCTGCGTACACTGACATAAGCATTTCAATATGAATTTTGTAACTTCATTTTTAAGTCATGTCACTAATCATGTATGTAAGTAACTGCTGCGATGTAAAACAATGTGTCATTGCAGTGGTGTTAAAGGCTGTTAAAGGTGTTAAGTAATTGGCTTTATGCACAGCTGCACTACTTCCTGAACTTCAGCCAACTCCTTGTTTCTTGTCTTCCATTATTGGTCAAACTTGATTAATTCACACCTGAATGCCAAATCATTGAACTATGGTACAGGGGAAAATTGCAATCATATATTTAGGCTAATAATGCTGTTGGGAAATGCATTACTGATTGGTTGGATTTTTTACATTAATGCAATAAAAAAATGAGCAAACCTTTAATATGGAAGCTTATGTGTAGCATTATTCAATTTGAAATGTAATGTGCAAAATGACAATGCAATATGTAAAATGGCATTGCATTTTGTATTTAAATTTACATTTTACATTACCATTCTAGCAACGTTTGGTGCAAAATGAAATGACAATTTACATTTGCAATTTCATACACTAGTTTTAATATGCATATTGAAACGCTTTATAAGTGGCAAAATTAAAGTTCAAATTCAAATGCTATTTTTATTAATTGCATTTACACTCACAGTCAAGACACTCGCGATTGCATTTTCATGAAATGCCCCGCAATGGATGTAGCAAAATTCAATGTTCACATTGAAAATGCAATCCGAGCCGACCACGCCCCCTCCTGGCCTGTCAATCACTGCATCAAGGCGGGGCTCGGCGTCGTGCTTTCCTTCCTGCAAGAAGGGTTGGAGCGTAGGCTGTCGCCCTCCACCCTTAAGGTTTACGTCGCGGCCATTGCCACGTCTCATGATGCAGTGAAAGGTAAGTCTATGGGGAAGCATGACCTGGTCATCAGGTTCCTGAGGGGAGCGAGGAGGCTAAATCCGCCTCGCCCTCCCCTCGTGCCCTCTTGGGACCTCTCAGTAGATCTAAGTGCTCTGCAGAGGCCTCCCCTGGAGCCTTTGCAATCGATAGAGTTAAGTCCTGTCCTATGTAGACAGCACTCCTGGTTGCATTGGCCTCCGTCAAGAGCGTAAGGGACCTGTACGCATTCTCCGTTGACGAAGCGTGCCTGGAGTTCGGGCCGGGTTACTCTCACGTGTTCTTGAGACCCCGGCCTGGATATGTGCCTAAGGTTCCTACTACTCCCTTCCGGGACCAGGTGGTGAACCTGCAAGCGCTGCCCCTGGAGGAGGCAGACCCAGCCTTGGCACTGCTCTGTCCGGTACGTGCGCTCCGCGCCTACGTTGACAGAACGCGTTGTTTCAGGACCTCAGACCAGCTCTTGTCTGTTATGGGGGGAGCCAGAAGGGGAAGGGCTCTCTCAAAGCAACGGCCGTCTCACTGGATAGTGGACGACATTGCTTTGGTTACCAACAGCAAGGTCGACCGTGCCCCCTTGGTGTGACGGCCCACTCCACTCGGAGTGTGGCTTCCTTTTGGGCTTTAGCGCATGGCGCCTCGCTAACAGACATCTGCAGAGCTGCAGGCTGGGCGACACCAAACACCTTCGCGAGATTCTTAATCTGCAAATAGAGCCGGTGTCCTCTCGCGTACTCACTCCTGCTAGTACTGGACCCGCTTAGGTGTCTTCGCTTGCTCGCCATTCCACTCCTTGGACTGGATAAGTGCGATATTCCTCAGTTGAGTCTTCCGTTGAAGCCCTGAGTCCTCCAGCACTCATGATGCGGGCACCACTGCGCTTGCTCTGGTGCCGGCTAGGTGCCTCCGTATGCACGGTTCCCTCCGGTAACTGTCACATGTGTATTATCCACTGTAAGCCTCTCTGAGCATGTGTCTTCCCTTGGCAAGCCATCTGCCACACCTGAAGCTAAGTTTCTAGCCACCCTTAGGTTGGTGCTCCAGTGATCTCCATATGTAGTCCCTAACACGGCCATATGTATTCTTGTGGCTCCTCAGCGAAGACATACTGCGGTTGCGTTCACTTCCTCCTTTTATACCCACGGGGTGGGGCGGAGTTACGCTATGTAAATTCCGCAGCCCCAAGGCATTTTCATGCCATTGGCTCGTTATTAAATACTCGAAGAGGATTGGCTTTCTATGCGAAACCCCCATTCACCGTCACTCCTGACGTAACGTCTCCGTTCCCTACTCAGGGAACGAGGGTTACATCCGTAACCGAGACGTTTTTGCTTGAACATGTTACACATATCTAATCATTTCTGTAATGCATTTTCATTTTACCACTTATAAAGCGTTTCAATTATGCATATTAAAACTAGTGTATGAAATGGCAAATGTAAATTATGTCATTTTCATTTTGCACCAAACGTTGCTAGAATGGTAATGTAAAATATAAATTTAAAT
This sequence comes from Pimephales promelas, assembly GCF_988280905.1. Lineage (NCBI taxonomy): Eukaryota > Metazoa > Chordata > Actinopteri > Cypriniformes > Leuciscidae > Pimephales > Pimephales promelas. The sequence goes on along the minus strand of NC_142776.1, from coordinate 16,792,948 downwards.
ACAAAATGCAATGCCATTTTACATATTGCATTGTCATTTTGCATATTACATTTCAAATTGAATAATGCTACACATAATTCCCCTTGGAGTTGATTATTTATTGGGATTCTCTAAAATACTTTGTGTCCTTCTTATTCTTGAAAATATTTTAGACTGACCTGACTGACAAGCTCAACATCCTTGAAGACAAAACTGACAAGAATCAGCAGGTTCTCACACAGATGAAGGAGCAACAAACCAAATTAAAAGTTAGTAAATATTAATTTTTATTTGGGTATTAACAGAATCAGACAGACTGATTCTGATGTAAGATGAAAGGATTCAAGATGTGCACGTCTCTTTACCTACCATCACGAATTACACTCTATCCATGCATCTCAAAATGTCAGAAGCTCCATAAGATGGAGTTTTAGACTTCGGTCTAACCTTTTCTTTGGTGTTGCTTTCCCAGGAATTAGCTACAACCCGCAAACGTATGCTTGAGGTAGAATACAGGCAGATCAGAGAAGCGATCGACCGTGATGAGAAAGAGGCAATGTTTGCTATTGATAAGGAACAGGAGAAAGGTCAGAGCAAACTGGTCTCCTTGATGAAGAAATTTAATGAGAACATCGAGAAGATGAATAGGACCAAATCTGAGATCAACACACTGTTGGACCAGTCGCAATCCATCACATTCTTAAAGGTGATCAATAGTATGATTTTAAATGAAAACCTTTCTGCTTTATATTTATATTTGTACCTTAGATATACATTTGCAATCAAAATGATTCAATCACTGCAAATCAGTTTTATTGGCAAAAATGTACAAACTTTCAGCTGTTTGTAATGAACAAATCAAACAAAAGTAATTCAACCTCTTCCTGGCAAGCATCTTTAGTACTTAGTAGAACACCCTTTTGCTGTTATGACCTACTGCAAACTAGATGTATAACCAGACACCAGCTTCTGGCAGCATTTCTGAGGAATCCAAGCCTATTCTTCATGAGCAATGGCCTCCAGTTCAGTAATAGTCTTGAGTTTGCGTGCTACAACTGCCTTCAAATCCCACCAGAGATTTTAAATGGGGTTCAAGTAAGTGATGGCCACTGTAGAATCTCCCAGGACTTCATCTGCAACCAATTCTTGGTGGAATTTGAAGTATGCATGGGATCATTGTCCCAACACTTGAAATGTTTGTTGTGTTGAGCTATTTCAATTATTTTTGTTTGATTTGTTCATCGCAAACTTGCTTAAAAAATGTTTCCAATAAACCTGGTTTGCAATAGGGATTGAATAATTTAATCACAACTGTATTTAATCAAATTTTGGTTGGTGGGGCATATGTGTGAAGCCCAGTGTAAGACCCTACTTGTTAAAGGGATAGTTCACTTTGAAATTAATTTTTGATATGTTTTAGCTTACCTCAAGGGTATCCAAGATGTAGGTGTCTTTGTTTCCACAGTATTTTCAATTTTGATATTTTTAGGTCAAACTGTTCTTGTCTATCATTCATATAATGGACGTTTATGGGGTCCACCCTGGGTTCACCTCAAAGAGCATGCACAGAGAAGTCCAAATTAAACATGATTTAATATCTCGTAAATCTAAGTACACATTGATGGCCTAAGACACACGAAATGAGCTGTTTTGTGAGAAAACTAACAATATTTATATCGTTTTTACCTCTTGTAACCACAGCCACGTCCAAGTGATCTATAGGCACGGGCGCTTCGGTCTGCGCAAGCGCTGGAAAGCACTGGAAGTGATCTCGTGCGCGGTTGTGGAAAAAAAATCAACATTGTCTGTTGATATATCGAAATCGTCTTCCATTGCAATTTCCTGTATATCTAAATATGTTTAGATCTTCACAGTGAAGGATAACACTTCTGAAATCTCTGTGTAAACAATGAGTGACGTACACGTACGAGAGATCACTTCCGGGCCTTTCTGGCACTTGCTGGCGCGCTTGCACAGACAGAAGCGCCCTCGCCCTTAGAGTACTTGGACGTGACTGTGATTACAAGAGGTAAAAACGGTATTAATACTGTTCATTTTCTCATACAAACTGCTCATTTCGTGTTTTAGGCCATCAATGTGTACTTTCATTTACAAGTCATTAAATCATGTTTAATTTGGACTTCTCTTTGCATGCTCTTTGAAGTGAACCCAGGGTGGACCCCATAAACCTCCATTATATGACTGACAGACAAGAACGGTTTGACCTAAAAATATCAAAATTGAAAATACTGTGGAAACAAAGACACCTACATATTGGATGCCCTTGAGGTGCCCTTGAACTATCCCTTTAATTAAAAAAAAAAAATTAAACATGAGCTCTCACACTTATACCTAACCTGAATGTAACCTGAATGAAATGATGCCACATGTATATTTGGATTCTTGAATTTCCCATTCTCTGTCACAGGCCTCTGTGGATTTGCCCTCAGTGGTAAATTTTGAGCCCCATAACCCTCGCATGACTGTTGAAAGTAAAGAGGTGATAGCTTACCATTCCTCTGCAGTTGCACTGAGGGATTGGATCACCAAATTAATGGAGCAGCCAACAGAGAACAGAATCTTTGTACTTAAACCAGGTGAGTTAGTTGGGAGCTTGTATAAAATGTGCAGCTTGTTTTAATGTCTGCAGTGAGTTCAAGAATACAGCAACATCATAGTGCCTGCTTAGAGTTCTGAAATACATATTTTTACAGAGTTTGAAAAATCTGTTCTTGGTTCAGGTGAGATTGTCTTTTGAAATGGTTGAGGGAATGGTTGTGGAAATCTGGGACATAATCACATAAAAACATGTTAATACAAATTATTGTGTAGCCTGATTGTATATTGTTGAGGTTATCCTTAGTAAAGCTGCTGGCAGAAGATGTTAATTAGTCCTGTAATCCTCTAGGAAACCAATTCTCAATTCCTCCACTCCTGCCACATCCAAGAGAGTATCCAAGAGATTTTGCTGTGAGCCATGAGATGTGTAAGTTGGAGTAATACTTGCCTGAGCAAGAAGTAATCCTTTACAAGCAAATGAGCTGTTTTTTTCCCGATTCAGTACATCCATCCATTTATCCATCCATCACTATTCTTTCATTATTCTCTTGATATATTTCAGCACGTATGAGTTCTCCCAGCCAAGCCTTCACCCCCAAAACCAAGGCTCAAGGAGCTAAACAGAAAAGTAAGTCAAGTGCATATATATACAGTGGGGCCAAAAAGTATTTAGTCAGCCACTGATTGTGCAAGTTCTCCTACTTAGAATGATGAGAGAGGTCTGTAATTTTCATCATAGGTACACTTTAACTATGAGAGACAAAAAAACAAAAAACAACGTTTCCTGTAAGTCTTCACCAGGTTTGCACACACTGTATGTGGTATTTTGGTCCATTCCTCCATGCAGATCTCCTCTAGACCAGTGATGTTTCGGGGCTGTCGCTGGGCAACATGGACTTTCAACTCCCTCCACAAATTTTCTGGGGTTGAGGTCTGGAGACTGGCTAGGTGAAATCTTGCTGGTTTGTGGGTGACCAAATACTTATTTTCCACCATAATTTACAAATAATTCTTTAAAAATCCTACAATGTGATTTCCTGGATTTTTTTTTTTTTTTCATTTTGTCTCTTATAGTTGAAGTGTGCCTATGATGAAAATTAGAGACCTCTCTCATTATTCTAAGTAGGAGTAGGAGAATATAGTAGATATATTTATTTACACCTTTCTCTCATTGTTCTTTTTTCCTAATAGACAAGATTCCTAATAAAGAGCTTAAAGATCACAAAGAACGTAAAGACCAGAAGTCAAACAGTAAGCTCTGACCTCCATATGTTCATTGTTTTACAACTGTCTGTTACTGTTTGTTTGATTAGCGTCATGTGTGTAGAACATATTCATATCTAGTGATTGGACTGGAAAAGGAGGGGCCTTTGTTAGTATCTTATGGTGCACTGAGATATTATCATATTTTTTCTGAAAAGGAATGTGGATCAAATTATTATTTCTTTGAAATGTTTCTAACATTACATACATCTTCTTTGCCAGGATCCAGGAATCCCTCTAAAGGAATAAACCCTGCTTTCTCCAAAAGCATGGAGAACTTGCTTGACTTCACACCTAAAACTGTAGACATACCTGACATATGTATGTGGGAAAAGTTCTTGTTAAATTTCCCTTCTAAATGTAAACCTTTCTCTAAGGAGTCTGTGCTCCTCATTTTAATTCCAGAATAGACTTTAGATTCTACTCTAAAATCAATCAGTTAATCAATCAAAATTAATTAATCAATAGAAATATATCAGACCAGTATTCAATTTGTATTATTTTATTGAATCTCCTAGAGGTTTGTTTCCTGTCAAAGACATAACTCACTATTAAGAATGCATTATTGGAGAAAATGAATTATAGATATATTATATATATATATATGCAGTTTATTTAATGTAATTATCACAATGTAATTTCTCTATAACGAACATGACTCCTTAGGACTACTTCACTATCACAGGTCGAGAGCTGTAGCTCTTACTACACAAGTTAGCAATGTTGTTTTCAAATGTTCATTGAAAATCTGGTTTCAGGAAATGGCAAACACTCTGTTGGTAGCACCGAAACTTACAAAATGCTTGGTTTGTTATACTAATGCATTTATAAAATGAGCAAACCTTTTATTTTGGAGACAATTCTTTAGTTGTTGCTGAAAGGTATTTATTTCTTCTTTCTCTCTTTACAGCTCAGCCTCTAAGTTCACCGGCTGCGCAAAACTTTGTTAAAAGGAGTGAACTTCTTAAATGTGAGTAGATAGTTTCTCCCTGTTTCACAGACAAGACTTACGCCCAGTCCCAGACTAAAATGCATGTTTGAACTGAAAGCAACTTTCACTGACATATCTTAAAATATATCAGTGCCATTGTTTTGGCTCAAGATGCACACCAGTAATTTTTTTTTTTTAAAGGCATATTTATAAAATCTACTTTAATGCCCTAACTGTACTAAGGCCTAATCATGGCTTAATCTAAGCCCTGTCTGTGAAACCAGGCCTTAAAGGTCCCGTATTATGCCCCTTTTCACAAGATGTAAAATAAGTCTCTGATGTCCCCAGAATGTGTATGTGAAGTTTCAGCTCAAAATACCCCACTGATCATTTTCTACAGCATGTTAAAATTGTCATTGTTTGGGGCTCAGAAAAATGCGCTGTTTTAGTGTGTGCCCTTTAAATGCAAATAAGCTGCTGCTGCCGGCACAGGGGGCAGAGATTCATGAGCTCACGCTAAGTCTCTCAGGAAAATTTCATTTCACGGAATGATGATAATATCAGAAACTCTCAGTAATGGTGTTCATTTCGAGTCGGACAATAATGCCTACAGAGTCAGAGTGCTGTATAGAGATAGAACAGGTATAGTTTAGTAGTTTAATTACGGTTATTATAACGTATTTGTCATCTGCTTGTATGTATCCATTATTTATTAATAGCCTACAAGTCTGCTGTTTCAGACCAGGGGCCTCATTTATAACCGTTGCGTACGCACAAAACAGGCCCTGAAGGAGGCGTACGCCACTTCCGACGCATAAGTTGTGATTCATAAAAACAAACTTGACGGGAAAATTTGCGCACCTGCACGCAAACTCTGACCCATGCGTACGAACGTTTTGGAGATGGAGCTGTTTGGCGACTCCGATGGTGAGCTCGAGTTAAATGTCTTTTTGGTCACTTTTAGACAGAAAATCTTAGGAAATTATACATATACAGAAAGATAATAAAAATATAATTTCACTCACCAAACCTATCACTTAAAGCAAATATCCATCCCTTTTTAAATATCCGCGCCAGCACATGCGTTGGGCCATTTAGTGAAACTGACGCACAGTCTATCTAACGGCAAATGAAGTAAAACCGTAAATCTTCATTATGAGTCCATCATAAATACAGTGCATGTTCACAATAACAGTTTAAATACATAAATGAGTGATTTAAACTATGTTTTACTTCTGATATAAACATTTAGATTAAATATGCCACTCTCATTAATTGAGTTAAACACTTAAACTACATGAAATCATTACTGAGTTACAACATTTTTACATTCAATATAAATATTTGTTGTGGATGTGATGCTTTTGAACAGTTTTCCTCTGGCATGCTGTGTGTGTTTTAATGTGTTAACTACATAGATAATTGCTTATCATGATAGCAGATTGTCGGAGATAATGGTTTCTTGCAAATAATGCACAAAGGTCTATCCGTTTCCATTAAAAATATAAATCAATTAAAATACTATTTGGCCCGTGGAAAAGATTAAGAAAAACTTTCTCTGAAATGCATTTTGCACTATTTTATTTTATTTATTTAAAAAAGAAGGGAAGGATGGGCTAAATGATTTTTATTAATGTAGTGACGGCACATTCGTATTTCATATTTTCCTAACGTCTTGTACCTTTAAACATGTTATCATGTGGATGAATAATCATATGTAAATGAAATGTAGATGAGGACATGCGTAGTAAAACTAGGCGTTGAAATCTCCATATATGGTTATTTCGGGGAGGAGACGCATGTGCGCAGAATCTTCCGCTGACTGGGATTTATAAAGTGAATTCCGCACAGGTTCTGGCGTACGCACGGTTTTATAAGTCTGAATATTTTTTTGCGTACGACATTTTTGGCTTTCGGGCGTACGTACACTTTTAGTGAGGATTCTACGCACAGTTTTATAAATGAGGCCCCAGGTCCGAATGGTGATCAAACATATACTGATGAGGTTAATAAAGTGTATTGTACATCATGCAAAAGATGAAAGGTCAGTTTTACTTCAGAAAATCACAGTAAGAGCTGAGTAAACACAGTAAGTTATAAGAAGTGCGCAAGTTGAGGGAGCATTCCTGTGGGCGGACGTTAGTCAAAAAACTGTTCTACTGACGTCATTAAATTAGGAAGTAGAGGGATGTAGTCCAAACCATAGATATCATATAGGTAGACGCCCTATCGGACGCTACAGCCTATTGGCACGGACGAGCCGTGGGGCCGCCATCTTAAACCGGTCATCCGCTCCGCTCAGTCTAATCTGTTTGGCAGGTGATATGGCTGTCAGCACATTTAATGAATCATATCTCACTGAATACAGAACTGATTTTCACGTGGGTTTTTTGTTGCAAAGGTCATACATGTAGCTATGACACAGGACACATGGGATATTTTATTCACAAAATACAAACATTAGTCAGGTAATGTTAAATGTTAAATCTCACTTGTGAAAAGTAATTCCCGAGCGATAGTCCGCCGATTTGAGTAAGAATATGCTGCACAGTGCTCTGTCATCTACTGCTGCTATGCAACACAATAGGAATACGACCGGTTTAAGATGGTGGCCGCATTTCTCAGTGCCCAGTGGCCAATAGGGCATACTCTCTATATTATATATATGGTCCAAACAGGCTGTTCGATGTAGGCTACTTCTGTTAAATAAAATATCTCGCTTGGCATTGAACTTTGAGCTTCATAATTTTACAGATATTATTTCTACTCCTAACAACAACATTACACACTAACTAAAGTTTGAAACATGGGATCACGAAGAACGGGACCTTTAATATTTTATCCAATTGTCCATCTTCATCACCTTGTGTGATAATCACATTTATGTGCTTGTTTTTCTCTCTTGTCCAGATGGCACTATCCTCAATTTTGATGTCAGAACAGCTCACAAGCGACTTTCCCTGTCTGAAAACAACACCAAAGCGACAGTTTCGGATGACCCTGTTAACTATCCAGATATTCCCCTTCGCTTTTCTGTCTGTTCCCAGGTGCTTTGCACAAAGGGTTTCTCTCAGGGCCGTCATTACTGGGAGATCAGAATGAGCAGTAACAACTTCTGTGGATTGGGCCTTGCATACGGAAGAATTGACCGCAAGGGTCCTGCTAGCCGCCTTGGGCGTAATGCAGAATCCTGGTGTGTGGAGTGGTTTAACATGAAGCTTTCCGCATGGCACAACAGCATCGAGACGGTGTTGGCAAATCCCAACCCAAGCCGTGTGGGCGTCCTGCTAGACTGCGATCAGGGAAGTGCAACTCTCTATAATGTGCAGGACCGGTCCTTCCCCTTCCACACCTTCGTCTTCCCTTTCACTGAGGCTGTTTATCCAGCTTTCTGGATCTTCTCAAATGGTTCTTCTGTGTCTCTGTGCAAGCTTAGCAACTGAAACTATGAGGTGAACTGTTATACATTTTTATTAATGGATGTTTTGTTCATCTTTGCGACGCAAAGAAGTTTCTTTTTGTAATTCTCTAATCATTTTGTCCATCCATTGAAAGTCCACACAAGCTTCAAGTTTATAAAAATATCCAGTGAGGATTGTTCTCGCATCAAAACCCTCAAAGCAAGCATATTTGAACTTGTTCATCAAGCATGATTGAGCTGCTGTTGACCGTATTAGATGCTATGTGTGTGTTGGATATTGTTATGTGAATAAAATCCTAAATTAAATTTGTTCAGCATATGAAGTGATAATTTCTCTTCAGAAGACTTGGATTAAACTGCTGGATTTATATGGATTACTTTTACGATGTCTTGAAGGTTGCTTTGACTTTAAATGGATGGACAAAAATATGCAAGTATATTATAAGTAAAAAATAAATCTTAATTTCTGTTGAATTAAAGGAAATCACAAGGGCGAGTAAATGAATACAGCACTTTCATTTATGGTGGAACTTTCCCTCTATTTTTTTATTACTATTATTATTAATTTGGTGTGTTTTATTATATGATTACAATATGGGTGTCTTTCAAAGGACCTTGGCAGACAATAAAGCCAGGGTTGTCATATTACATTTTTAATTCAAAATTTAGTATGTTGGGATTGTACAGACTTTATAAAGCATACTTTGTAGTCTATAAATGTTCATTAATATCTTTTAATATTGACCAAAAAATTTTGATTGATGGGTGGACTTCATAAAGCATACTATGTAGTCCATAAATGTTCATTAATATCTTTTAATATTGACCAAAAAAAAAAAATGATGGATGGATGGATGGACATCTAAAGGCTAATACAGTCAAACTCATTATTGCAAAATAAACCTCACCAGAGTGTCAACCAGAATCGAGTATTACAAAAAGCCACAATAGTCATATGTCATCGATCCATTAAGAGGTAAATTCAGTGTACATAGGTTTGCAAATGTGACGTTCACTGTTCTCTGAAATCTGTTGTTGCAGATTTTAGGTGTGAGTTGTTTGAAGTGTTTAACTTCATAACATGATTACTCCTGACATTTGTTGGTTTTATCACATGGGCAAAGTCCATTGCTAGTGAGCTCCAGATAGAGTTGTCTTGGTTCCTGACCAAAGTATCCTGGCTTGCTCCAGTCAGAACTGTTTTTAAGTGTTTCATGTGAAGAATTAGTCCCTTCACATAAATTCTGACACATTTAATGTGTGACAAGTGGTCAGACAAAATAAAAATAGGTTTCACTTTGGAGTAAGGAAATATTTGTCTATAAAAATATTATAGATGTTTTTTTTCTACAAGAATAGCTCAGTAAGTTCTGTAGTGAAGCATATTGTTTGATTTATGCAATATTAAAATTGTGGTTAATGTGGCATGTGAAATAATTAAACATTATGATTCAGAATTATGTCAATAAAGGCATGAACATACCAATGTTGAGTATATATGAGTACATTTAATATTGTGTAGATTTCTCTCATTTTCAGTTTTTATCACACTTCTTGTGATATTAAGTTATGGGATGACTTGATCCTGCTTCTGAAATGGTGATTGTTTTTTCAACTCATTTTGTTTTCAGTGCTGTACAATGAAATGTTCAATAATAATAATAATAAAAAACAAATCTTTAAACAAAAAATGTGTTCTGTTTTAATTAACTTTAAATAAATGATTTAGCTGAATCACCAACTTGTAATTTGATTCACAACAAATATACAAACAAGCCTACATTAAACACACTGCAGGAGAAACGTCTCGGTTACGTATGTAACCCTCGTTCCCTGAGTAGGGAACGGAGACGTTACGTCGGATGACGGAGAATGGGGGTTTCGCCTAGAAAGCCAATCCTTATCCTTAAGTATTAAAAAACGAGCCAATGGCAAAGAAATGCCATGGGTCTTTGGAATTTGCATAGCGTATCTCCGCCTCACCCCGTGAGTATAAAAGGAGGAAGTGGACGCAACCGCAGTATGTCTTCGCTGAGGAGCCGAGACTGAACTCAGGCGTCTACCCAGCGGTACAGCGGAAGTGGCAGGGAGGCGTAACGTCTCCGTTCCCTACTCAGGGAACGAGGGTTACATACGTAACCAAGACGTTCCATTTCGTAATCACTCCGAGTTACGTCGGATGACGGAGAATGGGGGTCCCCCGTGTAATCACGCCACCTTCACAGCTGTCTTCTAGTGCCCTGCGCAAGTCTGAACCCCTGTCGCACTTAGCTTACTGACGAGGAGTCCTACTTGACACAGGAATACCAAGGTACACTGGGGAGCATATCCCAGGGGAATATGCCACAGTATGCCAACCGTAGGGAGGACTTACGAAAACACATATGGCCCCGTGGGGCTCCATATGGAGGATACTGGAGTGACCAACCCGAAGGGCGGCTGGAATCTGAACTCCAGGGGTGGCAAGGTGGCTTGCCGAGGGAAGACACATGCTCAGAGAGGCTTACAGTGGAGAATACACATGTGGAGGTTACAGCAGGAACCATGCACACGGAGGCACCTAGCCGACACCCAGGCAACAGACACTGGCGCCAGCATCAACAGTGCTGGAGGACTCAGGGCTTCAACGGAAGGCTCAGCTGAGAAGAATTCGCACCTATCCAGTCCGTGGAGTGGAGTGGCGAGCAAGCGAAGACACCTGAGCGGGTCCAGTACTGGCCGGTTGAGCGAGTACAAGAGAGGACACAGGCTCCACTCGGAGGTTATAGAATCTCACAAATGTGTTAGGTGTCGCCCAGCCTGCAGCTCTGCAGATGTCTGCTAGCGAGGCGCCATGCGCTAGAGCCCAAGAGGAAGCCACACTCCGGGTAGAGTGGGCCGTCACACCAAAGGGGCATGGTCGACCTTAATGCTGGTCAGCCAAAGCGATGCTGTCCACTATCCAGTGAGACAGCCGCTGCTTTGAGAGAACCCTTCCCTTCTGGCTCCCACCATAACAGACAAAGAGCTGGTCTGAGGTCCTGAAACACCGCGTTCTGTCTACGTAAGCCCGGCAGGCACGTATTGGACAGAGCAGTGCCAAGGCTGGGTCTGCCTCCTCCAGGGGCAGCGCTTGCAGCTTCACCACCTGGTCCCGGAAGGGAGTGGTGGGAACCTTGGGCACATATCCAGGCCGGGGTCTCAGGATCACGTGAGAGTAAGCCGGCCTGAATTCCAGGCACGCTTCGTCAACAGAGAATGTGTGCAGGTCTCCTACCCTCTTGATGGAGGCCAGTGCAACCAGGAGCGCTGTCTTCATTGACAGGAACTTAATCTCAACTGATTGCAGAGACTCGAAGGGAGGCCTCTGCAGGGCACTTAAAACCACTGAGAGATCCCAAGAGGGTACGAGAGGAGGGCGAGGAGGATTCAGTCTCCTCGCTCCTCTCAGGAACCTGATGATCAGATCGTGCTTCCCCAACGACTTACCTTCGACTGCTTCATGAAATGCGGCAATTGCAGCCACATAAACTGTCAGGGTGGAGGGAGACAGCCTTTGCTCCAACCCTTCTTGCAGGAAGGAAAGCACGACAATGATCGAGCATCTCCGGGGGTCTTCTCGGCGAGAAGAGCACCAGTTGACGAAGAGGTTCCACTTCAACGCATAGACGTGTCTAGTGGACGACGCTTTAGCGGAAATGATGGTAGCCGCCACCGTAGGTGGCAGGGTACTCAAACCTGCCTCATCCCATCCAGGAGCCACACGTGTAGCCTCCACAGATCGGGACGAGGGTGCCACAGGGTGCCCCGTCTCTGAGAGAGGAGGTCCTTCCTCAGAGGAATAGGCCAAGGAGGTGCTGTCGCGAGGAGTACCGGTTCGGAGAACCAGGTCTTGGTGGGCTAATATGGGGTTACCAGCAAGACCTGCTCCTCGTCCTCCTTGATCTTGCACAGAGTACGTGCGAGAAGGCTCACTGGGGGAAACGCATACTTGCGTAGGCCCCGTGGCCAGCTGTGCGCCAAGGTGTCTGTGCCGAGCGTGCCCTTCGTCAGAGAGTAAAACAGGGCGCAATGGGATGAGTCGTGGGAAGCGAACAGATCTCTCTGTGCGTCCCCGAACTGGTCCCATATCAGCTGGACCGACTGGGGATGGAGTCGCCATTCACCAGAGACTGGACAGAACCGCGACAGCTCGTCAGCTGCCAGGTTCCGCTCTCCTGGAATGTAAATAGCACGAAGGGACCTCAGGTGCTTCTGACTCCATAATTGGAGGTGGCGTGCGAGTTGTGACATCCAACGTGAGCGTAGACCACCCTGACGGTTGATGTACGCTACTGTTGCGGTATTGTCTGAATGGACTAGTACGTGTTTACCCCTGAGCAGCGCTCGAAAGCTGTGCAGGGCAAGGCGTACTGCCAGCAACTCGAGGCAATTGGGTTCTGTCCAGAAACCCGCGGCTGCTTGACCATTGCACATGGCTCCCCAACCCGTGGCAGATGCATCTGTGGAGACAACAACATATCTGGAAACTCGCTGCAGAGGGAGACCGGTCCTCAAGAAGCTGAGGTTCGTCCACGGGAAGGTTTGACGGCAGGTTGGAGTTACTGGAACTCTGAGCGTACCACGATGCCATGCCCACCTTGGGACTCGATCGCGAAGCCACAGCTGAAGCGGTCTCATATGAAGCAATCTGAACGGCGTTGCCACGGCTACGGATGCCATATGCCCCAGGAGCCTCTGAAAGTTTCAGTGGGACCGCACTCTTGCCCTCGAACTGTCGAAGACAAGTCAGCAGTGAGTGTGCGCGCTCGTTCGTGAGCTGTGCGGACATGGTGACCGAGTCTATCTACATACCGGAATCGAGTATTACAAAAAGCCACAATAGTCGTATGTCATCGATCCATTAAGAGGTAAATTCAGTGTACATAGGTTTGCAAATGTGACGTTCACTGTTCTCTGAAATCTGTTGTTGCAGATTTTAGGTGTGAGTTGTTTGAAGTGTTTAACTTCATAACATGATTACTCCTGACATTTGTTGGTTTTATCACATGGGCAAAGTCCATTGCTAGTGAGCTCCAGATAGAGTTTTCTTGGTTCCTGACCAAAGTATCCTGGCTTGCTCCAGTCAGAACTGTTTTTAAGTGTTTCATGTGAAGAATTAGTCCCTTCACATAAATTCTGACACATTTAATGTGTGACAAGTGGTCAGACAAAATAAAAATAGGTTTCACTTTGGAGTAAGGAAATATTTGTCTATAAAAATATTATAGATGTTTTTTTCTACAAGAATAGCTCAGTAAGTTCTGTAGTGAAGCATATTGTTTGATTTATGCAATATTAAAATTGTGGTTAATGTGGCATGTGAAATAATTAAATATTATGATTCAGAATTATGTCAATAAAGGCATGAACATACCAATGTTGAGTATATATGAGTACATTTAATATTGTGTAGATTTCTCTCATTTTCAGTTTTTATCACACTTCTTGTGATATTAAGTTATGGGATGACTTGATCCTGCTTCTGAAATGGTGATTGTTTGTGCAACTCATTTTGTTTTCAGTGCTGTACAATGAAATGTTCAATAATAATAATAATAAAAAACAAATCTTTAAACAAAAAATGTGTTCTGTTTTAATTAACTTTAAATAAATGATTTAGCTGAATCACCAACTTGTAATTTGATTCACAACAAATATACAAACAAGCCTACATTAAACACACTGCAGGAGAAACGTCTCGGTTACGTACAGTATGTAACCCTCGTTCCCGGAGTAGGAAACGGAGACGTTACGTCGGATGACGGAGAATGGGGGTTTCGCCTAGAAAGCCAATCCTCTTCGAGTATTAAAAAACGAGCCAATGGCAAAGAAATGCCATGGGTCTTCGGAATTTGCATAGCATATCTCTGCCTCACCCCGTGAGTATAAAAGGAGGAAGTGGACGCAACCGCAGTATGTCTTCGCTGAGGAGCCGAGACTGAACTCAGGCGTCTACCCAGCGGTACAGCGGAAGTGGCAGGGCAAGGCAAGGCAAATGCAAGGCAAGTTTATTTATATAGCACATTTCATACACGATGGCAATTCAAAGTGCTTTACATAGAAGAAATTAAAATAATCAAAAGAAATCAGAATAATTAAAACAGTTTAGAATAAAAAATAAGAAATAATGAAAAATAAAAATTATGATAAAAATAAAATACAGTAAATTAAAACCATTTAGAATAAAATGAAGTAAAGTAACAGTCGGACGAACAGTGGTACAGTGCTCATTCAGTAAATGCACAGCTAAACAGATGTGTTTTGAGTCTGGATTTTAATGTGACTACTGTAGGAGCACACCTGATCTCTTCTGGAAGCTGGTTCCAGCTGCGGCTGGCATAATAGCTAAAAGCAGACTCTCCATGCTTAGAGTGAACCCTTGGTATTTCTAGCTGATGTGATCCTAATGATCTGAGTGATCTGTTGGGTTTATATTCAGTTAGCATATCTGCAATATATTGAGATCCTAACCCATTAAATGATTTATATACCAGTAATAATACTTTAAAATCAATCCTAAATGTAACTGGCAGCCAGTGTAAAGACCTGAGGACTGGTGTGATGTGTTCATATTTTCTGGTCCTGCTCAGAATCCTGGCAGCAGCGTTCTGTATGAGCTGCAACTGTCTTATGGTCTTTTTGGGAAGGCCAGTGAGGAGGCCATTACAGTAATCCACCCTGCTGGTGATGAAAGCATGCACAAGTTTCTCTAAGTCTTGACTGGAAACAAAGCATCTAATTCTTGAAATATTTTTCAGATGATAGTATGCTGATTTAGTTATTGCTTTGACATGACTGTTGAAACTAAGGTCTGACTCTAGAGACACACCAAGATTCCTGACTTGGAACACAGATAATTTGCCTGTATCAGTATTTAAGCGAATATCGTTTATTATCTTTATGAGCGCTGTCTCCGTGCTGTGATGCGATCGGAAACCAGATTGAAAATTGTCAAAATATCCATTTGAGCTTAAAAATTTGTTTAGCTGATTGAAGCCTATGAAAGGAAGATTTGAGATCGGTCTATAATTGCTCAAGATGGTCTTATCCAGATTGCTCTTTTTCAGGAGGGACTTGACAACTGCAGTTTTCAGGGAGTTCAGAAAACTCCCAGAGCTAAGTGAGGCATTTACCACTTCTAGGAGATCTGCTTCTAAACAGTTTAACACACTTTTGAAAAAAGATGTGGGAAGTGTGTCAAGGGCGCAGTTTGATGTTTTAAGGTGCTGTACGGTTTCTACCAAAATTTTGCCATCAATTTCTTCGAAATCAGACATAGTAGCTACTTTCTCAGGTTGCGGTCTGATCTGCCTAACCCCAGAGCAACTCAAGGATGTGCTGATCACCTTTCTGATATTATTGATTTTCTCAGAAAAGAAACAAGCAAACTCACTGCACTTGCTGTCTGAGAGCATTTCTATGGGAGTCTGGCTTGGGGGGGTTTGTCAGTCACTCTACAGTAGCAAAAAGAGTTTGTGTTGTTGTTTATATTGCTATTGTAAAAAATGTTGTTTATATTGCTGTTTATAATATCTGAGAAGAAAGTCTGTCTGGCTTTGCCTAGTTCCCTATTAAACGCATGGATGCTGTCTTTGTAGATGTTATAATGGACTACAAGTTTTGTCTTCTGCCACATGCGCTCTGCTTTTCTGCATTGTCTTTTCATATTTTGCACTGCTGTTGAGTTTCTCCAAGGTGCTTTTTGTCTACTATTCTTCCTGACTTTTACAGGAGCAATATCATGAATTACACTCTTAACTTTTGAGTTAAAAGAATCAAGGAGAAAATCAACAGAGTCAGCAGATATGCTTGGTTTTAAAGATATAGCCTTCATAAATAGCACACCAGTGTTTTCATTTAAGCATCTCTTCTTGACAGACACAGCTCTAGCTTCAATGGCAGGAGAGATTAATATATCAAAGAAAATACAGAAATGGTCAGACAGTGCTACATCCTTAATAACAATCGATGAGATGTTTAAACCCGTACTGATAAGTAAATCTAGAGTGTGTCCACGATTGTGTGTGGGACCGTGTACATGCTGTGTCAGATCAAAAGTTTTTAAAACAGTTTTGATTTCTTTTGCCATATTGTTTTCTGCATTATCTATGTGAATTTTAAAATCTCCAGCAATGGCAAAACAGTCAAACTCAGAGGCAATTGTTGATAGCAGTTCTGTAAAGTCCTCAGCAAAGGCTGGAGAGTATTTTGGAGGTCTGTAAACAATGATAAGTAAAATACGTGGAGCACCTTTTAACACAATACCCAGATATTCGAAAGAGGGGTAATTCCCAAATGATATTTGCTTACATTGATAAACATCTTTAAAAAGAACAGCTAAGCCCCCGCCTCTCTTAACCGCTCTGCAGACACTCATATAAGTAAAGTTAGGAGGGGATGTTTCGTTTAGGACTGTTGCACTAGCTGTCTTCTAGCCAAGTTTCAGTTAGAAACATGAAGTCCAGGTTGTGTGTGGTTATTAAGTCATTGACTAGAAGTGATTTATTTTTAATGGAGCGGATGTTTAAAAGTGCTAACTTTATAGTCTTACTTTTTGTCCCCACAGCAGTCTTAGTTTGGCATGTAATAGGCACCAGATTAGATGGGTTTGCTGTACGGCTGTTGAAGGCCTTAGATTTTCTATCATGTAAATGAACAGCAATAGAGAAAGATTCAGGCACACTGGGTTCCCGCTTGTTCTGATAACATTTGATAAAGTTATTGTTTTCATAGAGAGAACCCAAAATATTTCACTTAGAGCTGGTATCAGTTGTTTTTGGTTCACCTCGAGCTGATGGAGGAGGCTGTTAGCCCTGGCGCTGTGGCAGAGGCCGAAGAGCTCTCCGAGGAGGAGGGAGAGGGCGAGCTGGGCCCGAAAGCTTTGGTGGTTTTGGGTCCTGCCGTTTTTTGGTTGGTATCTGGGGGCTTGCAGCAAAAGAGTGTGATGAGTTTGGTTCCAGCAGACACCAGTTGTTCCATTTTCTCTGAGAAGCACAGAAGTGGAGATGCTGAAGAGAGTGATAACGTGTCAGGTGAGATGGGCTGTTGCTCTGGTGTTATTGGAAGGTGTAAAATGCTGTCCTGGTTTCCCTCGCTGTTTTCCAGAAAGTCGTCCTTGGGTGCTGAATCTGGGAGCAGTTCTGATATCATGTCATAGTCTGACTGTGGTGAGCTCTGTGGGCAGGGCTCTGCTGAGATTGTATCCGTGAGCAGAGGTTGTTGTTGTGGCTGAGTGGTGTTATCATTGTCCTTGTGTGATGTGTCAGCAATATGTCCATTCAGGTGCTGAAGTTAAGTCCTGTGGTCGTTCATACTGTATCCAGGTGTGTGTGTGCCATCCAGGTTGAATGGATTGGCACACACAGCAGAAGTATGATGGAGGGAGAAGTAGATGTTGTCCTTTAGTACTCTTGAACCAAGTTTGTTTGGGTGATGGCCATTCCGTTGAAACAGTTGCCTCTGACTCCAGATAAGATTTAAGTTGTCAATAAAGTTCACTCCTTTTATATTGCAGGTTTTTTGCAGCCATGTGTTGAGCCCAAGCAACCGTGAAAACCTGTTTGTTCCTCTTGCTGGGAGTGGTCCACTGATGAATGTTTCAACTTTCAGTCTTTTAAGTGTTTCAAAAAGTTCATTGAAATCCTCCTTAAGGAGTTCCGACTGCTCTTTATGAATATCATTTTTCCCCACATGAATGATGAGTCGATTTGCAGTCTTATGTTTCATCAGAATGTTCTGAAGTTCCCTGTTTACATCAGAAGTTGTTGCTTGCGGAAGGCAGCATGTAGTTGTATCCCTGATACTAATGTTTCTGATTATGGAGTCGCCCACTATCAGAGTCCTGGGCCCCGCTGTGCTCTGAGCTGAGTGCCGCTGTCTGCTCGACCTTGAGCGCCGGTTAGCATCAGTGTTAGCTACAGGCTGACTCAGTCTGTGTTCGATCACATTCGTCAAATTCAGGGATTTCTCATTCATTAATACTTCGAATCTGTTCTCAAGATGAATAGGCGGTGGTAGGAGACCAGTGGTTGCAATCCTGGTCAGAGTCATATCTGGGGTAGATGATGCTACTGCTGAAATATGTGGTGCTCGTGACAATCTGATGTCTCGAATGCCTTTGGGTCTCGCTCCCTGTTTGTGCCATCGATTTGTAAGTCGACCGGCTTGTTTCTCTACAGTCAGTATAGCCTGTTGAGGAGCACTAGATTCATGGGACTCACCGGCTGTATGCTGAGGGCGTCCATGACGAAGCTCTGTTGTGCCTTCTGTCTGGTTTGTCGGTCCCGAAATTAACTTTGTTTCAAGAACTGCAATCCTTTGTAAAAGTCTGTGGCAGTTAGAGCAGCAAGTAGATTCCCGAAGAGGCATTTTCTTATCCTTATGAATGTAGGGAGTTGTGTTTTCTCTTCCCCGGAATGTAAGCAGTGAGAGGCTGGTTGAATAAAAGTGTGAAGTACTTTTTAAGTAATCCCAGCGTCTGAGCACTGTGCTGATTTGCTGAAGTTAAAATTAGGTGAAAAGGAGATAAAATATATAAAAAATATTAAAGCGATAGAGCAAAGCGCGGAGCAGTAAGCAGGAGCGTCCGAACAGTAGCTGAGCAGGAAGTGTAATAGCTGAGCAGGGAGGCGTAACATCTCCGTTCCCTACTCAGGGAACGAGGGTTACATACGTAACCGAGACGTTCCATTTCGTAATCACTCCGAGTTACGTCGGATGACGGAGAATGGGGGTCCCCCGTGTAATCAGGCCACCTTCACAGCTGTCTTCCAGTGCCCTGCGCAAGTCTGAACCCCTGTCGCACTTAGCTTACTGACGAGGAGTCCTACTTGACACAGGAATACCAAGGTACACTGGGGAGCATATCGCAGGGGAATATGCCGCAGTATGCCAACCGTAGGGAGGACTTACGAAAACACATATGGCCCCGTGGGGCTCCATATGGAGGATACTGGAGTGACCAACCCGAAGGGTGGCTGGAATCTGAACTCCAGGGGTGGCAAGGTGGCTTGCCAAGGGAAGACACATGCTCAGAGAGGCTTACAGTGGAGAATACACATGTGAAGGTTACAGCAGGAACCATGCACACGGAGGCACCTAGCCGACACCCAGGCAACAGACACTGGCGCCAGCATCAACAGTGCTGGAGGACTCAGGGCTTCAATGGAAGGCTCAGCTGAGAAGAATTTGCACCTATCCAGTCCGTGGAGTGGAGTGGCGAGCAAGCGAAGACACCTGAGCGGGTCCAGTACTGGCCGGTTGAGCGAGTACAAGAGAGGACACAGGCTCCACTCGGAGGTTATAGAATCTCGCAAATGTGTTAGGTGTTGCCCAGCCTGCAGCTCTGCAGATGTCTGCTAGCGAGGCGCCATGCGCTAGAGCCCAAGAGGAAGCCACACTCCGGGTGGAGTGGGCCGTCACACCAAAGGGGCACGGTCGACCTTGCTGCTGGTCAGCCAAAGCGATGCTGTCCACTATCCAGTGAGACAGCCGCTGCTTTGAGAGAGCCCTTCCCTTCTGGCTCCCACCATAACAGACAAAGAGCTGGTCTGTGGTCCTGAAACACCGCGTTCTGTCTACGTAAGCCCGGAGGGCACGTATTGGACAGAGCAGTGCCAAGGCTGGGTCTGCCTCCTCCAGGGGCAGCGCTTGCAGCTTCACCACCTGGTCCTGAAAGGGAGTGGTGGGAACCTTGGGCACATATCCAGGCCGGGGTCTCAGGATCACGTGAGAGTAAGCCGGCCTGAATTCCAGGCACGCTTCGTCAACAGAGAATGTGTGCAGGTCTCCTACCCTCTTGATGGAGGCCAGTGCAACCAGGAGCACTGTCTTCATTGACAGGAACTTAATCTAAACTGATTGCAGAGACTCGAAGGGAGGCCTCTGCAGGGCACTTAAAACCACTGAGAGATCCCAAGAGGGTACGAGAGGAGGGCGAGGAGGATTCAGTCTCCTCGCTCCCCTCAGGAACCTGATGATCAGATCGTGCTTCCCCAACGACTTACCTTTGACTGCTTCATGAAATGCAGCAATTGCAGCCACATAAACTGTCAGGGTGGAGGGAGACAGCCTTCGCTCCAATCCTTCTTGCAGGAAGGAAAGCACGACACTGATCGAGCATCTCCGGGGGTCTTCTCGGCGAGAAGAGCACCAGTTGACGAAGAGGTTCCACTTCAACGCATAGACGTGTCTAGTGGACGACGCTTTAGCGGAAGTGATGGTAGCCGCCACCGTAGGTGGCAGGGTACTCAAACCTGCCTCATCCCATCCAGGAGCCACACGTGTAGCCTCCACAGATCGGGACGAGGGTGCCACAGGGTGCCCCGTCTCTGAGAGAGGAGGTCCTTCCTCAGAGGAATAGGCCAAGGAGGTGCTGTCGCGAGGAGTACCAGTTCGGAGAACCAGGTCTTGGTGGGCCAATATGGGGTGACCAGCAAGACCTGCTCCTCGTCCTCCTTGATCTTGCACAGAGTACGTGCGAGAAGGCTCACTGGGGGAAACGCATACTTGCGTAGGCCCCGTGGCCAGCTGTGCGCCAAGGTGTCTGTGCCGAGCGTGCCCTCGGTCATAGAGTAAAACAGGGTGCAATGGGATGAGTCGTGGGAAGCGAACAGATCTCTCTGTGCGTCCCCGAACTGGTCCCATATCAGCTGGACCGACTGGGGATGGAGTCGCCATTCACCAGAGACTGGACAGAACCGCGACAGCTCGTCGGCTGCCAGGTTCCACTCTCCTGGAATGTAAATAGCACGAAGGGACCTCAGGTGCTTCTGACTCCATAATAGGAGGTGGCGTGTGAGTTGTGACATCCAACGTGAGCGTAGACCACCCTAACGGTTGATGTACGCTACTGTTGCGGTATTGTCTGAATGGACTAGTACGTGTTGACCCCTGAGCAGCGCTCGAAAGCTGTGCAGGGCAAGGCGTACTGCCAGCAACTCGAGGCAATTGGGTTCTGTCCAGGAACCTGCGGCTGCATGACCATTGCACATGGCTCCCCAACCCGTGGCAGATGCATCTGTGGAGACAACAACATGTCTGGAAACTCGCTGCAGAGGGACACCGGTCCGCAAGAAGCTGAGGTTCGTCCACGGGAAGAAGGTTTGACGGCAGGTCGGAGTTACTGGAACTCTGAGCATACCGCGATGCCATGCCCACCCCGGGACTCGATCGCGAAGCCACAGCTGAAGCGGTCTCATATGAAGCAATCTGAACGGCGTTGCCGCGGCTGCGGATGCCATATGCCCCAGGAGCCTCTGAAAGTTTCAATGGGACCGCACTCTTGCCCTCGAACTGTCGAAGACAAGTCAGCAGTGAGTGTGCGCGCTCGCTCGTGAGCTGCGCGGACATGGTGACCGAGTCTATCTACATACCGAGAAAAGAGATCCTCTGCACGGGCCAAAGTTTGCTCTTCTCCCAGTTGACCCGAAGGCCCAGACGGGTTAGGTGCCGGAGCACAAGGTCTCTGCGTTCGCAAACCTGATCTCGAGACTGTGCTAGAAACAGCCAATCGTCGAGGTAATTGAGGATGCGAACCCCGTGTTCGCTAAGTGGAACAAGGGCTGCCTTGACAAGCTTCGTAAAGACGCGAGGGGACAGAGCCAACCCGAATGGGAGAACCGTGTAATGATATTCCATGGCCCCCGAAAGCAAACCGAAGAAACGGTCTGTCGAGGTAAGATGGAGACATGAAAGTACACGGCCTTCAGGTCCATCGCTGCAAACCAATCCGAGGACAGCAGCACAGACGAGCCATCTCCAGAGGACTCCAGCTCACCTTGTGATGCGGTGATAAACATGATGTCATCAGCTGGGGGACCAAATAAGAACGCGGGCGGGCACCGCCCACTCACTCTGGACCATGTGGGTTGCAAAGTGAAAGACGGGGTGTGGGCCGAGGAATTTTCGTCGGTTTAGTTTCAGACCTGACGACTTTTGGTTACCCTGGCCACTAGCCGAAGAATTATCACACGTGGAGAAAAGTAGTTCGGGTTGTGGATGAGGGGACTCTCACTCTAGCTCACTGAGTCTCAACCGTTATACATTGCGATGATCACGTTCCCACTGAGAGAACGTGACACACCCACGAGCGCTGTCTGAGCGTGATTAAAGCCCAAACACGTCAAACAGCGCTCGCGGCCATCAGCTGACTCTATCAGAATACCGCACTCAGGAATACACGGGAAGATCTTCTTTAAAAAGACGCGTCTTTAAAAAGACGTGCCGCGTGCACACTCTTTTAGTGAGAGCAGAAAACTCCACGGAAGGGACCAGGGAGAGACACACACACTGGCAGACCACTGCTCAGATCGCAGGCAATGTGAAACTCGCTGGGTACCGCCGTCACACCAACACCAGAGAGTTCGCTCGTCTCGAAGAGGTGCGTCACAGTAGTAACTCAGATTGTGTGGCTTGTGGAGTGAAGAAGTTCTCTTGGCTCCGAAGCGAAAACATACCGTCCGCTTCATCCTTTTATACTCATGGGGTGAGGCGGAGATACGCTATGCAAATTCCGCAGACCCATGGCATTTCTTTGCCATTGGCTCGTTTTTTAATACTCGAAGAGGATTGGCTTTCTAGGCGAAACCCCCATTCTCCGTCATCCGACGTAACTCAGAGTGACTACGAAAGGGAACTACAGATCAACACTGCTTTATTTGCATTTGAAATATAAGCCATAAGCCATGGGTGTCAACCATGTCATGTTTCTAGCAAATAGAAGTCAGTGCAAAATATCCCAGCCTTCAATATTCAATAATAATAATGAATCATTACATTTATATAACGCTTTTCTTGGCACACAAATCGCTTTACATAGAAGGGGAAATCTCTTCAAACACCACCAATGTGGATAATCAACTTGGATGATGCAACAGCACGGCTGCCATATTGCGCCAGACATAAGCTTATTTTTTTTAAGGGACATTAAATAACCAGAGAGATGACATTGTTTAATGTCTCATTCGAAGAACTGTGCTTTTTGACAGTACAGTGTCCCCATCACTACTGGGGTGTTAGGACCTACACAGAAACACAGGGTGAGCATTCTGGCCTCATTCTTGCAACCTAGTTTTCACAGGTACTAACCAGGCACAACCCTGCTTAATTTCCGTGGGCAACCAGTCTTGGGCTACAGGGTGATATAGCAATACAGTGAATCCAAATTTAACACTCCCAAATGATTCAAATGATAAATCATTCATATTCCCACTGAGAATAATATTCCTGTTTAAAACTCATTAGAGCGTGTATAAAGAGTGTCTAGTTTTAGTAACATTACAGGCGTCTTCAGGAAACAAAACAACAGTTAGAAAATGTAAATATACAGTTCTAAAGAGGTTTGCATCACAACCACTGCTTCAGTATTTATACACATAAACATGATGGAAAAAAGTAGTTACAACATGTCATTTAAAAATAAATTTTCCTTGACTAAATAGGTGCTCTTCGGTCATTTCGGACCGAAAAATTTTCTGTTTTGAAATTTTAAAAATCACAGCTTCATCGGAATCTTACGAAACTTGGTGACTTTTATGGCATTGGGTATGTGAACACACAAAAAAAATTGAGGTCATGATCCGAGCAGGCTAAGTGGTCATAAAAAAAATAGTCACACTTGTGCTCTTCAGTCAAAAATGACCGACCATAGGAAATGAATGGGAAATTGACAAAAACACAAAAACTTTGAGAATTTTTGTGTGTACAATTTACAAATCGGCCACAATGCAGAAAAAAGTGCTCAGCATTGAAGGGGTGACACTCTAAAACATCAATAGTGCAAAACAGACATACCCACCCCTACACACACACACACACACACTTTTATGCACAAAAACACCAATAAATTGTGATTAAAGAAATCTGTTTTGAATATTTAAAAATCACAACTTCTTCAGAAAATTATGAAACTTGGTGACTTTTATGGCATTGGGTATGAACACACAAAAAATTGAGGTCATGATTCGAGCAATTTAAGTGGTCGTAAAAAAATGAGTCACACTTTTGCTCTTCTGTCAAAAATGACGACCCACTTTTGCTCTTCAAAAGCAAAAGTGTGAGCAAAAGTGTGACTCAAAAAATGATGTACAAATATAGATTTGTGTGTACAATCTACAAATTGGCCACAATTCTAAAAAAAAGTACACCGCAGGAAAGGGGTCACACTCTACAACATCTAGAGTGCAAAACAGACACACCCACTAACACACACACACACACACACACACACACACACACACACACACACACACACACACACACACACACACACACACACACACACACACACACACACACACATATAAACACACTTTTATACACATACACACCAATAAATTTTGATTACAAAAAGTGTTTTGAATTTTTAAAAATCACAGCTTCATCGCGATATTACGAAACTTGGTGACTTTTATGGCATTATGTATGTGAAAAATTGAGGTCATGATCTGAGCATGCTAAGTGGTCTTAAAAAAAATAGTCACACGTGTGGTCTTTGGTCAAAAATGACCCCATAGGAAATGAATGGGAAATTGTAAAAAAATGAAAAAAAAAAAAAAATTGTGAATATTTGTTTGACATTTTTTTATAAGAAATAGTTTTTGAGATTGTTTCAACTATATATACAAATCCACCAAAAAAAAAAAAATGTGTTCATAAACAGCTGGGAAATTCACATGTCTCTCCATAGAGAGCTGTACATGACATCTAGTGGTTACACCATGATTCTACGCTTTTTCTCTGTAATCAGATGGTGCTAATTTTCTTCAAAAAATATTTTTTTTTCTGAAGGCCTAGACTCTATATTAAACTAAAATACTGCATTAATATTTTTGAAAAAAATAATATATATATAGAAAAATATATATATTTTTCCATGGCAAAAATAAACCATAAATATTGCATAAATATTAATAAATTCTAAATTGTCTCAAAATACTAAATTAAAAAGAATAAATATTATAGAACAAAAATAAATTGCATTGGTTTTACTGGGATGGAGAAAGTTTCATTTTTAGGTGTCCGGTCACTTTTGACGGGGAAGATAACAAGTGTGATTCCGAAACGAAGAGCACCTGAGGGTTAATATACACATTGCAATTTAGATTTTATTCTTTCCTAAGGTTTTCAGACATTACTGAACTTGTTTTAACCTCCTCCACTCTGATCGCCCGTGGGCGGGCAACAGAGCTACGTCATTATATTTAAACTTATTTTTTTTGTGTTTCTGGAGATGCTATCACCCCATATATAGTATCATTTTAAATCTTAAAATCTCATCTTTACACAGAATATAATGATATTTGTGTATATGGAAAAAATAATTAATATATAAAGCTTTAAAAAACAATCGTCACAAAATCGCTCCTCCCCCAAAATGTCAATGCAGAAAAGTAAATATTAATATACATGTCTTATGCAACTTACAAAACAGAAAAATCCTATATCAAAAGAAAGCTCTCATTCTCAGAAATGTGACTGTGTAGTTTGTTTTATTGTTTTAACGTCTCAGTTCAAATTATCTGAGCTAATATAGCTCACATTATCAACAGAATCGGGCAGTAAAATATGATTTCTGTGAAAAAACAAAGACAAACGTCTCATTTCTGCGTCGATTACATGTGCTCTGAGCTAAAATCGGCCACAAACTCTATATCATCTTTTACCTTAGGATGTTTTATTTCAAATGAGCCCATTTGTACTTTTCTGTGAGCTCATCTTGGTAAATAATCCACTGTTATGCCGCGGATGTCCAAAACACAAAACGCGCTCGACGGAAGAAACATGCGATCTACACATCATCATCAAACCGTGCAAGCGTCCTTTAGCAATGACGATGGTATATATATCAGGCATGTGTTCAAAGCTGAGGGTGTCAGCTTTCCAATCACATGTCAATCATGTATCTAGTTTAGTCACATGATGAATCAGCCAACGAATCAGTGGAGTAGGTGGGTGGGATCACGACCGGTTTTTTTGTCTTTATTTTGCATCATGTGATTCACGACGTTGTTGATGATAGGCGAGTAGATAGGAAGTGAATGACAAGTGACAAAGACGACTGACAGACAATTTGTGGATATATTAGTATTTTTCGAGCGTTTTGAATAAAAAAAAAATGCATCTGAAGATGGAAAAGCAGCTAAAAAGGTGTTCTCCTGCGTCGAAGCAATATTTGAAAAATCCAAAGGACGCATATATGCACTAAAAATGATGCTTTGCATCCCTTCGGTTATATTTGAATAACTCTTGCTCAGAATGTGATAGAGAAAAAATATTTTTTTCTGGTGGATACAGTGACTTAGTGTAATCAAGTAATATAATCAGCAGGTCCCCAGAGCAAACAGTACATGCATCACAGATTTTTCAAAAACAGGATAAAAAATAAATAAATTAAAAAAGGCCAATTTTTTAAAGTTTATCCTAATATTTTAAAACCTTACAATGCTATTTATGATTTTTTTCAATCTGATTTAGTAAATTTGAAGGGTTTTCTGTACAATGACACTAAATTTTTTAATTTCCTATACTGTGTGTGTCTAGGGTGAATATTTAAACTTGGGTGTGTTAAATGTAGGCGGAATTCCAAAATATGCCTTATACAGCAGTCTACAGTGCACAACTGTTACAACCCCTTGGCTCAAGGAGCAGCAACATGAATGGAGAGGCCATACAACGTAATCAAATTTGCACAAATTTGTATTTAATCAAAACAACAACATGACTACATTAAAGTATACAATAAAACAAAGTTAACAAACAACATCAAGCCTTGGACTGGAGAGGGTGAGAAAGTCAGGACAACCAAGCAGCAAGACCAAGCTCCTAGCAGCTCCCTCAGGAGCTATCCTCCAACTTCTTATGAGCAGCATGGTAAATCACCATCAATTCTCCACACCTGTTTCACAGCAATTAACCTGAGGACACAAAAAGTGTTACCCAGACACCTACTGTAAAAAATAAAGTAGTACACCCCATGATCCATCACACCTCCCTCCTAAAAACAGAGGCCCTTTTACAAAAAGGTACTCTGTGTAAACAATACATAAAAACACATACAAAGAACAGATTTGACCAGAAACATTTTTTTCCAGATTCAGAAATTCAACAAAATCATGGGTTACACTTAACCTCTCCTTCACCACCTACCCCTTATTTCTTCACCTCCTAATGCTCTCAGGCGCCTTGAGAACATGGAGATGAGGTGAAAGAAAGGAAAAACCCACAAAAATGTAATACAGCACTAGTTCGATGAAGCTCGTGACAAGGTATCCGCCATAATACAAACCCAATTCCATAAAAGTTGGGACACTGTACAAATTGTGAATAAAAACAGAATGCAATGATGTGGAAGTTTCAAATTTCAATATTATATTTAGAATACAACATAGATGACATATCAAATGTTTAAACTGAGAAAATACATAATTTTAAGGGAAAAATAAGTTGATTTTAAATTTCATGGCATCAACACATCTCAAAAAAGTTGGGACAAGGCCATTTTTACCACTGTGTGGCATCCCCTCTTCTTTTAATAACAGTCTGCAAACGTCTGGGGACTGAGGAGACAAGTTGCTCAAGTTTAGGAATACATAGTTCCCACAGGCAAAAAAATTGTCACTTGACCTCCCCAGAGACGCCATCTTTGAGGGCAAAACCGCTGTGTTTACCATAGGTGTTTACAACGTTTTATCAGAGAATGTCGTTTTACAAACAAATATTTATGTCTGTTTATATTGTTATGCAAATCATGAAAAGACAAAGTGTAATAGATTATAAAGAGACTATTAAAACAAGACTTAGAGAGGTACAATGCGAAAATTTCATTCATAAATGGTGTGTATCCTTATGCAACAAAAGAAGCACTGAGCACCGATTATGCAACTTTGCCTCAGATACAGTATTTTCATGTGTACAATTATCTGGTATTGGTGAGGAGTTTTTACACATGTGAGCAATTCCAAGCCTGGAAATCACTGGAGGCGTACGATCAGATTGACGTGGGGTTGGTTTGGTGACGTTTGCTCAAGTGCAATCAATGGAAAAGTAACTTAAGTCATCATAGCGAAGTAGCATGATGCTAATCTGTCTATTAAAAAGCCATAGCCTGCACAACTTAATTCCTATGTTCCCCAGTCACCGGTGATTTCTGTAATATGCATGTACTTGCGGGCGTCATGGTTCGGTGCATGAATATTAAAATAAATAACTCGCGTGCAATTTAATTAATGTAATGAGGAACTACATTATACGCGGGATCTTTAGGGACATGATCTGAGATTGCAATGCTGGAATGTGAGATCAAACAGTGGAAACAATGTTGTTTTGTATGTTTTTAATACCTTTGTTCATACAGGACATTATTCAAACTGCAATGTGTTAACTTATATTTATTTACACTCGCAATAAAACACAACATTGTGCTTTTGTCAAACAAATTCTTGCGTGTTTTGAGTGAGTTTCTTTCCTGTTTATGCTCGCCAGCCATAATCTCCGTCGTTGTTCGGACAAAAGCTTAGTCTTCTCACATCCATATGGAGTCTAATGACGGGTATAGTGTAAAATCCCAATTTAACTGAACCTCCGGCACGATTTTATCATCCATTGACTCAGCAGGAGATGACCATTTTCACTTTATAGCACGAAACTCATTTCACTTCGTTCAGCTCGTATTGCTTCTTCTTATGTTTTGCCCTAAGCAATGGCGCCGGGTCGGCAAATGCCCGTATGTTGTGACGTCATGTGGGAACTATGTATAGGAATGTTGTCCCATTCTTGTCTAATAAAGGCTTCTAGCTGCTCAACTGTCTTAGATCTTCTTTGTTGCATCTTCCTCTTTATGATGCGCCAAATGTTTTCTATGGGTGAAAGATCTGGACTGAAGGCTGGCCATTTCAGTACCCGGATCCTTCTTCTACGCAGCCATGATGTTGTAATTGATGCAGTATGTGGTTTGGCATTGTCTTGTTGGAAAATACAAGGTCTTCCCTGAAAGAGACGATGTCTGGATGGGAGCATATGTTGTTCTAGAACTTGGATACCTTTCAGTATTGATGGTGCCTTTCCAGATGTGTAAGCTGCCCATGCCACACGCACTCATGCAACCCCATACCATCAGAGATGCAGGCTTCTGAACTGAGCGCTGATAACAACTTGGGTTGTCCTTGTCCTCTTTAGTCCGGATGACATGGCGTCCCAGTTTTCCAAAAAGAACTTCAAATTTTGATTCGTCTGACCACAGAACAGTTTTCCACTTTGCTAGAGTCCACTTTAAATGAGCCTTGGCCCAGAGAAAACACCTGCGCTTCTGGTTCCCATTTAGATATGGCTTCTTTTTTGACCTATAGAGCTTTAGCCGGCAACGATGAATGGCACAGTGGATTGTGTTCACTGACAATGTTTTCTGGAAGTATTCTTGAGCCCATGTTGTGATTTCCATTACAGTAGCATTCCTGTGTGTGATGCAGTGCCGTCTA
The DNA here is from genome assembly GCF_988280905.1 of Pimephales promelas. Taxonomy (NCBI): domain Eukaryota; kingdom Metazoa; phylum Chordata; class Actinopteri; order Cypriniformes; family Leuciscidae; genus Pimephales; species Pimephales promelas. Next base: position 16,763,301 of record NC_142776.1, on the reverse strand, counting down.
AGGGCCCGAAGATCACAGGCATTCAGTATGGTTTTCCGGCCTTGACCCTTATGCACAGAGATTGTTCCAGATTCTCTGAATCTTTGGATGATATTATGCACTGTTGATGATGATAACTTCAAACTCTTTGCAATTTTTCTCTGAGAAACTCCTTTCTGATATTGCTCCACTATTTTTTGCCTCAGCATTGGGGGAATTGGTGATCCTCTGCCCATCTTGACTTTTGAGAGACACTGCCACTCTGAGAGGCTCTTTTTATACCCAATCATGTTGCCAATTGACCTAATAAGTTGCAAATTTGTCCTCCAGCAGTTCCTTATATGTACATTTAACTTTTCTGGCCTCTTATTGCTACCTGTCCCAACTTTTTGGGAATTTGTAGCTCTCATGAAATCCAAAAGGAGCCAATATTTGGCATGGCAATTCAAAATGTCTCACTTTCAACATTTGATATGTCATCTATGTTGTATTCTAAATATAATATTGAAATTTGAAACTTCCACATCATTGCATTCTGTTGTTATTCACAATTTGTACAGTGTCCCAACTTTTATGGAATTGGGTTTGTATTATCTACCCCTCTAATATGGCGAATATCCAGGCTATAAGACTGCAAGAATAAAGCCCAGCGAATAAGTCGTTGATTTGGACTATGCAAGGACTGTAAGAAAGTAAGTGGATTGTGGTCTGTAAATACTACCAAAGAGACAGAGCCTCCCCCCACATAAACATCGAAATGTTGTAAAGCCCAGATCAATGCCAGTAACTCCTTTTCAATGGTTGAATAATTTCTCTGACACAAATTAAACTTCTTAGAAAAGAAGCCAATTGGTCAATCAATGCCGTTGTCATCCCTCTGCAATAATGCAGCTCCAGCACCCAGTCCACTCGCATTCACCTTTAAATGGAAAGGACGGTTCCAACGAGGTGCCGTTAACACGGGAGCAGAACTCAGCAAAAGTTTGGCATTATCTCTTCTGCCCTCAGCTTGTGTTTGCTTTTGCAGCGAGTTAAACAAAGGCTTAGTAAAAATCGTAGACAGTTGTCAGGGTCAAACTTTCTTTACTGAAGCCCAATTTGTGAAACTGTAACACAAATGAACAATGATTTCAACAAAAATATATCTTACAATATTACATTCAGTTCACATAGATCAAAACAACATTTAAGATGCACATAAATTGCCTTTACATAACATAGACGATAGCTGTGTTAAGAAGGACAATTAAGCCTCACAATTATGTGCCTATAGGGTTACATTATCATGTCGCATGTAATCATTCTCAAACGTGTATAACCTATCAAAACACATGTAATCATATTGTACTTTTTAGATTAATCTTTTAAACTTACAGATTGTGCCATTTCAAGAGTGAAACAAAAGGGATGGACGTGGATGCGCCTCTATACTCTGCACCATGGGCTCTAAAATCCAAAATGGCTGATAAACTATTAAAGGCATTGTACTCCTTAAAGTGACCACAAGAGCTGTGTCTAAAACCGCTCACTCGTTCACTCATTCACTAATCCCTATATAGTGTATGGCATTTGAGTGCACTATATCTGCAAGGAGTGAACGAGATGAAGTGAGTGAATTCGGACGCTGACGTTTACACTGTGCGTCGGAGAGTTGGAGCTGTCGCAGAAAAGGCTTCGTCACGCGTACTGATAAAACTCCTTTTATCTTACATTACCTACTTTATAAAATAATATTAACAACAATAACAATCATAATGACTTTATTTTGTAATTATACCTCCGTGCCAGCTTTGTAGTTTCATCGACTGAAATTGTACACGTTCACAGATGACGTGTCGTCGAGCGCCCTCCGGCGGCCGTTATTATGTTCAAAACGTCGATTAACGGATATTTTTCAAATCCTCCACTGGATGTAATGTAATCTCTGGTTTAAACTTGCTCGCGCCGAACTTTCATGCGCGCTCAGTTCTCTCCGCATTGGATTGTGGGAAATAGGGCTTCAGCGAGTGTACATCGAATGTACACTCGAATTCAGAGAGGATTGTGGGTAAAAGTAGTGAATGAATGTAGGGAATGATGTCGTTCACTCAGAATTCGGACACCACTACAAAATGGCCGACACCCGATATAGTGCACTATATAGTGGATAGGGAGCGATTTCAGACACAGCTATGGTGTCAGTAAAGTAAACTATAATATAACTAAGGCCAGGATATTATCAAAAGCATTTTGACAATCTGAGGACCATTCATATTTCCGTTAGCCTTTTAACAAATCCGTTAAAAGAGCAATCACTGTTGAGAAATTTTCACAGAATTTTCGATAATACCCAATCATTCCTAGAAATCTCATTAGCTCTTTCTTCGTAGAAGGAACTGGGAAATTATCAATGGCCTGGACTTTTGCCCTAACAGGACACACTTTACCTTGTCCTACCACATTTCCCAAATAAACCACAGTGGCACGTGCAAATTCACATTTCACTAAATTTATCGTCAACTTTGCTGCCTCAAGACGAATAAATAAAGCACGCAATTGGCAAAGATGTTCCTCCCATGTCTGGCTATACACCACTACATCATCCATACAGCACATCCCTCAAGCCCAGAGATTACCAAATTCATCAGACGCTGGAATGTAGCGGGAGCGTTTCGAAGACCAAAACTCATACGTTCATAAGAATATAATCCCGAAGACGTAGTGAAAGCACAAACTTCCTGAGCACGAGAAGTTAGAGGTACCTGATAATATCCCTGAAGTAAATCAATCTTCGTAACAAACTCAGCTGACCCCACCGAATCAATGCAGTCTTCTACTCGTGGAAGTGGAAAAGAGTCAGATTTGGTAACGGAGTTCAATTTTCTATAATCGGTACAAAACCGAAAGGTTCCATCTGGTTTCGTAACTAAAAGACAAGGAGAAGCCCAACTGAAACTAGATCGTTCCGCAAGTCCATTCTCCAAAAGATACTTAACCTCTGATTCCAAAAGTTTTTCAGGAGACACACGATAGAATCGCTGTCGAATAGGCTGGAAGTCACCGACATCAATATCATGCTGAATCATGTCAGTGCACGAAGGTGTATCAGAAAAAAGCACTTGAAACTCTGTTATCAGATGTATTAATTCCTTACCCTTATCTAGAGATAAATGCCCAAGCATAATCTCCAATCTCTTCAACTGCTCAGAATTACAGAGTCTAGGTAGAATTAAATATTCGTCAAGAACATCCTTCTCAACCCCATCTAACAGAGAACCACTTCCACCCCCTACAGCAAAAGCAACAGATTTAACTTCAGCACCTCCAACAGTGACATCTTGTCCAGCTGCACGGAACAAATAAGGCTTCAGTAGATTCACATGGCACAGCTGAGCCTTTTTCTTCCTATCCGGAGTGGAAATCATATAATTTTGTTCAGAAAGCTGTTCAAGCACAGTATACGGTCCAGAAAATCTTGCAGCAAAAGTGGAACCAGTCATTGGAAGCAAAATTTGTATTTAATCAAAACAACAACATGACTACATTAAAGTATACAATAAAACATAAAGTTAACAAACAACATCATCAAGCCTTGGACTGGAGAGGGTGAGAAAGTCAGGACAACCAAGCAGCAAGACCAAGCTCCTAGCAGCTCCCCCAGCAGCTATCCTCCAGCTTCTTATGAGCAGCATGGTAAATCACCATCAATTCTCCACACCTGTTTCACAGCAATTAACCCGAGGACACATAAAGTGTTACCCAGAAACACCTACTGGAAAAAATAAAGTAGTACACCCCGTGATCCATCACAACAACTGAATGAACAAAATTTAACAGGGAAAAATAATCAATCTTTACTGCAGAAAAAGGAAATATACAGCATATACTATATTTGGTCTTGTAAACATTTCCAAAGTATCAAAATCTCCTTCATAATTATCTATGAGAACTGGCTACCATTTTCATTTTCATTACTTTGAATATGAAATGAACTATGAAATGAAGCAAAATTATGAACCATTCAAATACAATACATCAGCAAAACCTCAGATGTATCAAGTTTACAGCAACGTTTTCCTTAAAGGATAGTTCTCTTTGAAGTTAATTTTTGGTATGTTTTAGCTTACCTCAAGGGCAACCAAGATGTAGGTGTCTTTGTTTCCGCAGTAGTTTCAATTTTGATATTTTTAGGTCTATGGTCACCACCACCCTTAAGAGCATCCACAGTGAAGTCCAAATTAAACATGATTTAATGACTCATAAGTGTAAATACACATTGATGGCCTAAGACACGAAGCGAGCATTTTGTGTGAGAAAACAAACAGTATTTATATCGTTTTACCTCTAGTAACCACAGCCACGTCCAAGTGATCTGAGGGTGCGGGCGCTTCAGTCTGCGTAAGGACTGGAAGTGATCTCTCGCGCAGGTGCGAAAAAAAATGTAACCTTGTCCGTTTATATATTGAAATCGTCTTCCATTGCAATTTCCTGTATATCTAAATATATTTAGATCTTCACAGTGAAAGGTAACACTTCCGAAATTTCTGTGTAAACAATGAGTGACGTACATGCGCGAGAGGTCACTTCCAGCGCCTGTGGAGACCAAAGATCACTTGGACGTGGCTGTGGTTACAAGAGGTAAAAACGATATAAATACTGTTTGTTTTCTCACACAAACCGCTCGTTTTGTGTCTTAGGCCATCAATGTGTACTTACATTTACAAGTCATTAAATCATGTTTAATTTGGACTACTCTGTGCATGCTCTTTGAGGTGGCCTCCATAGACTTCCATTATATGACTGACAGACACGAACGGTTTGACCTAAAAATATCAAAATTGAAAATACTGCGGAAACAAAGACACCTACATCTTGGATGCCCTTGAGGTAAGCTAAAACATACCAAAAATTAATTTCAAAGTGAACTATCCCTTTAACGTCATGTGCTTGAGCGCTTTATCAAAGTCGTAAATAGAGATAGATGTAACTCATGATGGCATTTCATATTATCACTCCTACAGCTATTTCTCTTTTCCAAGAACATCACTGATAATAAAGCATGTTATCACTTAAGCATGACTCACACAAAAGCTGTTTGTCACAACCGACCAAATCATTGTTGAGTCATGGGACTTGATGTCATGAAACTGAGCCTAAGTCAGCAAAAGATCAGGTGATGATTAGGTCACGAAGAGAAGCCACTGTTGCACTGAAACGAGAAGGACTTGGAAGAGAGGAATAAAATAATCCTATTAGAATGGTCATATTATTCTATGCAAAGTTAATCTCTTTATGTGCCACCATAAAGTGATTTTTTTTTTCACACACAAACAAAAGATGCATAAAACTAAGATATCTCTACAAAAAATGAGAGAACATTTAATAAAACATAAAACATCTGATAATCAGCATATGCAAAAAAGAAAATAAAGAATGGTTTCTTAATCCAGTGCATTGAAATTTTTTTACTGTTGTTTCATAAACCCAATAACACGTATGGAATACTTAAAATAATAAGATATCAATGGCACATTGTTCTACAATCTACTTTAGATTAAAGCAGTGCAAATTTGTTTCACAAAAGAAGTAACAAAAAAGAAGAACCCAAGCAAAATTATTGCACAGCTTAATTTATACAGCTCAAATACTCGACTTTCTGGAGTGAGTTGTATATTCACAGGCCTATGGCACTCACTATCAGTGAAAGACATTCATGTCTAAGCAGCTTTGGTTGCAACATTCTCCATTGGACTAATTGTTTCGATTGCCCGAGCTCTGCTTACAGATACATATGATTCCACGTTGGACTAATAACGGCTAAAACCTTAGCCACTTCCGGGTAACACTCCCTGTGAGTAAAAATATACACACAAATGTACAACAACAATGTGTACATGTACAACAAAAAGATTTTTCAACAGAGACAGACCTCTTGTGGACAGTTTTAGTAGAGGGGGTTGCCTAATGCTTGAAAGAGAAAGGCTTTAAAAATCATGAATAACCACTGCAGATGTTATTACTAGAGTAGCACATGCACATTATGTACATTTACAACTATGACATCATACACTTATCACATCAGGGTTTCTTCTGTTCATGCTGTGCTACTTTCTGGGGTAGATTATATCCTTACTAAGACTCTGACACGGTTTCCTGTGTGTTGCTAGCGGTGGTATTGTGATCGGCTGAGGGTTCTTCTGTCTCTGAGGTGCTGGAGTCGTCATCATCTGTTTGTTCTGCACTGTGGTACAGCATGAGAGCCTGGGTCTTATGGGTAATGGTGATGGTGCATGGACCCTGCGCCCACGGCTCTCCATCCACCTGCATTGGCATCCGAGAACTCTTCAATACCAGCTACCACAAAGAAAAGAAAAAGGATAATCATGTTTTTATCTTTCTGTTTGTTGTTGGACAGTATAGGTGTATATGACACAGAATGACTAACAGTGTGTGTGTCCACTGGCACAGAACGAGCAGAGCAGGTGTTTTCGATTAATTGAGTAAAACTATGGGTGTTAAGCAACATGTTTGTGCAGAGGCTTGTGGGATTGACAGCAGATAAGAGAAAGCATTGAGAGCTTCCGAGAGCATAAAAAAGTTGAGAAAGGCTCACCTTTATGCAAATGAGGAGCGGGCAATGTCAGCAGCAAATAGCTGTGAGGTTACGGTAGTTACGTCAGTCTATTGTAGGTTTTGCAGAAAAACCTGGTTTTAGACCACAATAATTTATTAAAGTCCCTGTAAAGGCAATTCTACAAAAAAGTTCTAAACACATTATAAATGTTGAATATGTATTGCTAAAACATATTACAAAGACTGTGAACTGTGAAGTACTGAAATGTGGAGTTAGGCCGTTAAACAGTTTTTCACCATTGCAATTTTACGGATTTTTTGGGCGGGGCTGAAACAGGGCTCGATGACGCACTGGAGCCCATGAGCTCCTGGACAAGCCCCTATTTGATGACCTCATCTCTCCCCTAACAATAGAGCACATTCGCATTCGCCGCTCAATCGCGAGTTACTGTCAGTCCTATTAGTAACTACAGCCTACAGTTTTCTAGCTAGCTATTCGACACAGAAATGCATAGGCTATTACCTGGATGCGATCATGTACAAAACGGATCGGTATCTTCATTTAAATTCCCTAAAAACGATCACATCAAGAAGAGGTTTTTAGAGAACCAACCTTGTTGACGAAGAGCTGAGGATAACTGCCAACACCCGTCTGTGATCGTTTTACACTGGATCGTTTTATAAACTTTCCTCAGAGACAACTTGGATTCACTGATTCTTCACTGATAATCCGCTGTTACTGGTAAACGGGGCCGAAACGACGATCTCCCGCCTCAGCGTTCATCCTCGCGTCTGCAAAAGCTAATCAGCTAATATCACCGTCAACAGCTTTCCCGCGAGTGGGCGTGGTTTCAGCACAGCCAGCGGACACGCCCCCAGCGTTTGAGAGCAGAGATAACTGCTCATATTTTCATGATTTTGATAGCTTATTTTATGTACTTGCCGGCTTTTTTTATAATTAAAATTTGGCTGGATGGCTAATAACACATTTTTCTGTGGTGTGACAAACTCAGAACACATACTTAATTTTGACTTTACAGGGACTTTAATATGGTGTATGGCATTAGTAAATGGTTAGTATGGTCATATCTTATTATGACCAAAACAGCATCAATTCGTCTTGGGAATTACAGATACAACAAGTCATTCACAGTGGCCAGAGGGAGTTTAAGCCATTCTTCTTCCACAACAGTATCAATGTCACTATGTGATGCTGGTGGAGGAAAACGTTATCCAACTTGCTCCTCCAAAAGGGCACAAAAATTCATAAAACCAAAAAGCTTGCTGTGTGTATTGGTGCATAGTCATGCTGATACACGGCGTCTTCTGGGTACAATGTTTGAACCAAAGTGCACATGGTCCTCCAGAATGGTTTGGTAGTCCTTGGCACTGGTGCTCATAAGGCACAGTAGAGAATGCCATGAAATTGCAGCCCAAACCATCACTGATCATGCTTCAACCCAATGCTTCACTCTAGGCAGTAACAGTGCAAGTGTAAAGCCACTTTAGGGCTTCTCCACACCGTCCCAAAGACTTGGGAAAGACAGTGACGGAGGACTCATCAGACAAAAATACATGTTTCACATTGTCCCAAGATTTGCACTGTTGGCAACAATGAAACATTTGGCATTGGCATAAGTGACTGAAGTGACTGACTCTTCTGTTTTGGTGGAAACAGGAGAGTCAAGGTACGAGTTTAATTCTGCAGTCTGACACACTGCTCTTATTGATGGAATATAAAATCAGTGAAGCTTGGCCACCAGACCAAGCATATATAGGCGTGAAGCTTCAAACAGTGTCTTGGCCAGTATTTCAGATTCATTGTCCAACCCCTGTATATGATACATTTTGAAGTTTGGATACTTCCATTGTGAATAGACTGGCTGTTAACAAAAGTTTAATAAAAATGACACCATTTGTTTTTGTTTTTTTGATTTGTTTTTTCAGGCAAACAAAACTTGTATCTTTCCAACAGTAATTCTGTGTATATATGATGGTTATATTTGCCATGTACTGAAACCAAACATAGATTAAACAAACTTGCTACAGACTCCCCGAAGGCGTTGTAGCAGTTTGAGTTGCCCTGAGTGGAGTTTTGCCGTTGCAGTGTACACGTCCACTTAAGCAACATTAAGAGTATGCTGTATGAGTAAAGAACATTTTTATGGTCTCACCCGTACAGTATGTGCCTGTCCCAGTCTCACAGGATTGGCCAGTTTCACCTGGATCTGTGCACAGTGGAATGATCCATATACCCCCACCACCTCTAATAAGCCATCATCCACACTGAAGAAAGAAAAATTAAGAAAATATTAAACCAGCAGTATTTTCAAATATCATCCTACAGTGATCCAGATCTATGAAGTTTCAATTAGTTTTAGCCTATGTTCACAAAGTCAAACTAAGGGCGTGTGTCCACCAAACACACGTTTTTTCCATGCGCCTGGCGTATGTAATGGACGAAAAATTAATTTTTTGCATGAAACAAATTATCTGCGAAATCAGTATCAAGTAAACTGTGATATTCTGTATTATAGCAATGGACCGTCTTAACGGAAAAAACGCTGCGCTGACAAAACGCTCTCAAGCGCCCAAAGCACGGCGTTTTCAGCTGGATAAAAACACTTTGGTGGACACACACGGCCTATGAGTCACTAAAGTGTACAATACAGTGATGTCTGGATTCTCACCGTGTTGGAGGATAAGGCTCATCTCCCATTCCCTCCCACAGTCTACATCCACCACCCCAGTAGCCGATATTACACACTATTATCCCCTCCAGATTGGGCAAAGTCACTTGCTCTCCATCCAGCTCCAGCTAAAGAGACACAATTATGCATTAACAATCATTATAACTGTAATTATGCAGTACTATGTGTAAAGATAAAACTATAAACACAGTGTCATCTATTAGAAAGACAATTCAGTACATGCAAGACTTCACCAATAATTTAGTTAAAGCCTGACATTTTTCCTGTTTCACTTGGATGTACATCAAAATATGGAGGAAATGATATGTTGCTACTTCGATTTCATTGCAACTTTAAAATGCACTTTTGGTCTGAGATGTGGTCGAGTGGTTACAGCACATTAATGCAGACTCAGTCACATATTCTCAACAACTATATTTTATTTTCACCTTCATAGCTGAAAACCACCCACCATGGATATTATTACTGTTTTAATACTGAAAAAACTACATGCTTCAACTATTTCTCCTATTTCTGATCAATGTGAGGAGCAGATGTGGCTACAAGTAAGCTATTCATATATAAGAGTGTAAATACTGATGCTTTCAAAACGGTTTAGTCCACTCGAGTCCATTTCTGTCAAATGGCATTTAGGTTGGATCTTAAGTAACTTTTTTTTTTGTATGAACCGGTTTAGAAAGTCATTATGTTTACAATCCCATTTGGTTCTGCTGTGGCACAGAAATAACCTGCAGATTAACAATAACAATATAGAGCACATTAACAATATAGAGCTTGATAATGTTTGCTAGAAATAGATTCTTAGTATTTGTAAAGAGTCTAATAATATAATATGCCAGTCTATTATCACACTTCAATAGAGTTTGTATCATCAGTTTTACTCGAGTTTGAAATGGTTATTAATCATTACAGCATTATTTAAGACACAACAGTGACCCAGTCCCAAATGGTACCCAAAAAACTTGCAGTCTTCCTACGAGTCCACACTTTCGTGATGCAACACTGCTTTGACTGTCAGGAAGAAGTCTGCCTTGGAGCTTGCTTCAGTGTGGGCTCGGCAAAAGTACGCATTGAGAATGCTAAATCATATGATGACTATAATAAAGGAAACCATCAAAGAACACTTTGCCTAAAAAAATCTTTTGTATAAAACATTGTAAGTCCACAAGTTCGTAAGTGCATATGAAGTGTGCCATTTGGGCCAGGGCCAGTAAGGTAGTAGGAAGTCAATGTCAAGGCTACAGTCTTCCAGAGAAAATGCTAATCATATGATGATAATAATAAAAGGCAACCATCAAAGAACACTTTGCCTAAAAACCTTTTCTCAGTGAGCCAGTTAAAATGTTTACCTCTATCTTCTTATCCAGATCTTTACATTCTTGCACTAAACAATCTTTGGTACCATAGAGGAAGTACACTGCCTATGGGAAAAAACAATTGGTAGTCTTATTAGCCATAAATTCACAAAGAAAATCTTATTTAATGAAAATGTAGAACATGGCAGTGCATTAATACAGGATAAATTGTGTAAGCCTACAAATAAGACATTAGTATTATTAACTCATATGTTTATTTTTAGCTTCTATTTATATTAGGTGTCTTTAACTACTATGTACTGGTGTTAAAACATCACAAATGTTTGGTATAATGCACTTACTGTCTTCATGTTATATTGCAAAACACCTTTGCTGCTATTGAGGTGAGATATGGTTAATGTTAAGGACATGTTTGGTGGAATGGTTGTTTAAGGCTAGGTTAAAGGGTTAGTTCACCCAAAAATGAAAATTAAGTCATTAATTACTCACCCCCATGCTGTACCAACCCCGTAAGACCGTCGTTCGTCTTCGGAACACAAATGAAGATATTTTTGATTAAATTTGAGAGCTGTATAACTACCACATTGGCTGCCTAAGGGACTGCCTCTTGACGGCCCAGAAAGTCAATGAAGAAAATGTTTAAATATCCCAAGTGACTACCGTGGCTCAACTATATGTTTATCAAGCGACGCGAATACTTTTTGTGCGAAAAAACAAACAAAAATAACGAGTTTATTCGACTATTTCTTTTCTTCCTTGTAGGCCAGAAACGAGACTTCCTTAGATTTCCACGACGCATGCGCGAGAATTGCGATCTGCTTACACCAGCTTACACTACTTCAGATCGCAATTCTCGCACATGCGTCGTGGAAATCTAAGGAAGTCTCGTTTCTGGCTTACAAGGAAGAAAAGAAATAGTCGAATAAACTCGTTATTTTTGTTTGTTTTTTCGCACAAAAAGTATTCGCGTCGCTCGAACGAAGGTCTTACGGGGTTGGTACAGCATGGGGGTGAGTAATTAATGACTTAATTTTCATTTTTGGGTGAACTAACCCTTTAAAGGGTAGGGGAAGGGTTTACATTGTAGTTATAGATGCAACTGCAGAGTAACTACAAATAACATGCATGTACACCTGCATTGTGCATTGCAAGTGCATTGTATCAAACATTTAATTAAATGTTAGTAGATTATGGTTATAAACGGTTAATATAAATCATATATAAAATTGTTTTTTATTTTATAATTGTGGATGTATAATCCAAATGCAGAATCATATTTTCTCAGTTCCTTTTCTAAGTGGAACTTCAAAGCTGTGTCTTGGTGTTGATGCTAAGGGGAATGCCATCAGCGTGACATCAATAATTTTTGGCAGATGGCAGTTGATGTCACACGTGGAAAGCCAGAGAGTATAAAAGGGTGCCTGGGTTACCATTTACCAGCTTTTTTGTTTTTAAAAGCTGTTTGTTTGCAAGCGTATGAAGTAAACAATACAGAGCATCGAGACAGTGTGTTCCTCCATGTAGGCGTTATCCTACACCTGAGGGCTTACATGAGCTCTGCGTCATCTGACTTGAAGTGGAGCAAATGTGTTCTGTGGGGTGGGGGGTACTCAGGGTTTGGGCCGAATTCCAAGCTCGGATCCCTCCCCCCGGACAGCACGCCAAATACGCATTAAACTTTACTCCCTCTAATTCACCTTTGGCTAAGCCCCGCCCCTCTTAGTTGCAAAAGGGGTTGCAATATGCGTTCGAAGGCTATAATAAAGATATACAGGTGAAACGCAAGAAACAACAACGAGGCTTCCAAAATAGAGGCAAAAGCATAACGTTACCGGTCAGTCAAAAAAAGAAACAACGCATTTCCTAAATCGAGATGGAGGCTGGGAATAACAATATCAGGGAGCAACACTGTTCATGCAAAGCTGGGTAGGTCTCTATTCACTTCTATAATCGTTATTACAAAGCAAACGGACTACACGAGTATAACGTTGTATTTAGCGTGTGCTTTCGTGTCAACAACCGGTATGAGAACCGAAATCATAACCTAAAACATTATAAAACTAGTATAACTTGTAATACGTATAACTTGTTATAGTATAACACACTCACGGTAAGGTTATAAGTAAAAAAAAGATGTGCTTGCTGATCTTTGCGGGGTTTAGCTGACTGAGGACGTCCACACAGTTTCCAAAGACGACACTTGTCAGGATTTTACTTCGGTTTTGGGAAGGCAAAAAACGGACACCCCCCTCCAACCTCTCTGGGAAACACGTATCTGTGTTACAAATGCCCGAGGCACAACGTTTAACCATATTTTGGATAAAACTACGACGGTAAGAGCCTGCCGAGACCAAAAATATGAGACGCCTGTGTTGAAAGTCAATGAAGCGCTGTGAAAAAGTGTCCGACCTCTGTGGGAGCTCGTTCTTGGCTGCGCTGTGATTGGTCAATCTACATTCTAGGGCGTGGCTTAGCCAAAGGTGAATTGTATGCAAGTGTGAACTTGTGAAATCTGTGCCAGACCACCTTAAGGCTTGTAGACAAAGCATATGCGGCAGTGGGTCAGGCTTGTGGTGCCCTACACAATCTTTGTGTCAACTTCACAGGATGTAATGTCTTCTTGAACTACATCGATGACTCGTCTGTGTTTCATAATTATTCATGAGGCATGTCCTTTTCCTACGAGAAGACGCCTTGCTTAATTATTCATGACAGCACACATTGATTTCCAATTACAGGTGCTTCAAACAGTGAGATCGCAATCAGTAAGTGAGAGATGCATTAATGGATCAAAAACGAGTGTTTGCTTTTGCTTTTTAAGAGTTTCTGCGTCACATAAGTTCGCTTCAATAGATTCTGTGTCTTCAACACAAATGCAATTCATCAACAGTGTAACCGGTCTTTATGGCCCTTTAAACGATCAAATGGTTTATAAAAATGCAGCAAAATAAGTCTCAAAAGTTATTAAAGATGCAACGGGGTGTTCATTTATAATTTTCAAATGCAGAGAACAAATGTGAATGGCTGTGCATTTATTTGTGTATCAAATTAACATTGTCACAGGCTATGTACTGTATACATCTGTGTAATTTATAGTGAGCTTACAAAACCATGTGTCCATTGTGTTGATTGTAATGGTAATGTGCAGCGTGCATTAGTGGGAAACTTTGATACTTTTAATGAGAGTGAAATAAAACTGTCTGAATCAGAAGCTGTTGCTATGTTGTCAGCCTTTCCCCTCCACTCTGCACACCACGCCCTCTTTTGTAGCATTTTCTCAAAACTGGTGAGAACTGACTGCTGCTATAAAAGGGGGTTAATGACCCTTTAAAATTACAACATCAGGCTTTGTCTTGGACTGATGATTCAAGTGGTGCATGTCGCACTCTTGTAATCTTGATATGGTCATTGGACAATGCTTGATGTTAGCACTGCTGAGAGTCACTGCTTGAGAAAGACAGTTGCTGTGAGAAGAAGCAACCACTCTTTGATTCAAGTGGCCTTTGTCATGTTCACTGGAGATTTCAGTAGTAATGATTATTGGATTATCTATCCAATAGAACGCTACGCATCTGATAGTCATTTTATAGGAGGTCACAGTGAACCTTACAACCCATTCGGTTATTCTTTATCATTACTGATCTGAGATTTACATTTACATTTATTCATTTTTAGCTGATGCGTTTATCCAAAGCGACTTACAATTGCTATATATGTCAGAGGTCGCACGCCTCTGGAGCAACTAAAGGCGCTTTTCCACTGCATAGTACGGTACGGTTCGGTATGGCTCACTTGTGGTGCTTTTCCACTGCATGATACGGTACAGTACGGTTCGCTTCGGGTCGCTTTAAATGGTACCTGGTCTGTTGAGGTTCCAAGCGTACCGTACCGGTACTAAAATGTGACGTGAAACACTGCAGATCACTGATTGGTCAGACAGAATCGTCACTACCAGCGTCACTAGCGTCATTGGATTTGCGACAAGAGACACGAGACACTTTTTTAGCAGTATTTTTGTTTTGCTGCCATCAGCCTCATTTTAAACACATTTTTCAGTCTAGCAGTTAAAAACAACCACATACCGAGAATCAGGAACACCATCCCTCGATAGTCTCCATTGTTCCTGTGTTGTGGGTTTGAAAATGTGGTGCTTTTAAGGTGATGTCATTGCAGTAGAGGCGCGCGCAAATAACGATCAGTCCCACACACTTTGAAGGGGTACTACTGCAGTGGAAACGCAAAGCGATCCGAACTGTTCCGCGCCGAGTCGAAGCGTACTGAGCCGAACCGTACCGTACTATGCAGTGGAAAAGCGCCATAAGGGTTAAGTGTCTTGCTCAGGGACACATTGGTGTCTTGCAGTGGATTCGGACTCGAGTCGCTCACACCAAAGGCATGTGTCTCATCCACTGTGCAATCACCACCCAGAGAGATGAATGATAGTAGATATTACTTAATCCTTATTTTGATTCTCTCTCCAGTACTTCTAGAGGGCTATATCAGTCGACTGTGAAGTCCATATGCACTTTTGGGATGATGTGAACTACCTCACATCCCTCTAGGACTTGTGGTTGTTAACAACTGTTGCAAAGAAAGCACAGGAATAAAGCAGGTTGTTCAGTCTTTTTTTTTTTTTTTTGGACAAATTATAAGGAAAAGAGAGGTTGGTAGCTGACTGGTTCTCTCTGTCTCCTGTATAGCGCACTGATGTGCAGATTTTGTAAATATAGTGCATATATTGCAGTCATGCGATGTAGACTTTTTCACAGTGTTATTGGTAGGTTGCATGTCCGAGGACATCCCGTCCTCTTCACTTGGTAGGAGAGTGGGCTGCCACAATGGTGATAAATTAGTCATGCCTCTGTTGCTACCCAGGTCAACTATTCTGCTTAACTTTCTGGAGGCTCTTGCTAGCAAATGATGAAGATAGTACCCTCTCTCTTTTTCCTCTTGCATAAGTCACATAGAACTTGGATGTTGACGCATTCTTATGACTCCAGCTAGATCCTTAGAGTCACTTAAGTGCTATACCTGCTCGGTTTGTGCATACTCACTCTGAGGCAGGCATTCTTCTGCATGGAGTAGCAGGTATTCCCCATAGCGTCAACACTAAGACTATTGAAATTCCTGCAGTCCTTCAATACTACAGTTCCTGAACTGAATTGAAGTACGTCATAGTAAACGTCATAGACTGCCATCTGCCAATGATTATTGATTGCTGTTTGTTTAGACACGTCCAGACACCAGTCACACAGACATCGTTCCCCATTGCGTCAACACCAATACTGGTCTTGTTCCACTTCTCATGGAACCCAGTTGCATTCGCAATCTGAGACATTATACAGAGGGAAGAAGAGCAACAAATTCTTACATATATAAACATATTTACACCAAAATATAAATATCTCAATAAACATACATTTCATTTTCCTGTCAAATGAGATGGATAAGTAATGCCTCAGACCTTATTGATGATTCGGCTGGAGAAAAAGGAGGGTGTTTTTTTTCTGTGTGCATGGAAGTTCAGTGCCATGAGAGCATCAGGACCCACTGAGAAATAATTATTCATGGCCAACACCTGGCGAGAAAACAGCCTTGAACTCAAATCAAAATCTCATTTTTTAAAGGGGTCATCAGATGCACATTTTCCACAAATTGGTATGATTATTTAGCATCTTCATGTAAAGTTTGTAACATACTTTGGGTAAAATTCCTCTTTAAATGATATGAGCCACTGCTCACCCCACCCCTCTCTTCTATGGGGTGAGTTGACACAAGACACAAAGTGCTGCCTTGGCAACCTGCATTGGGGGACAGTATAGACCCTTTCAGCAGTGACAACATAAACAAACGGTACTGCGCATGTGCATTAATCTGGCCCAAATTTAACTTCCGGCAGACTTGCGGAGAAAATCCATAACAAGTAAATAACCTAGTTGCTGGTATTTCTTGCCAGTCAAAGAAAATAAATGTTACCTGGTCAAACTGAAATGTGACACTACCAGAACCGTTGAACAAAAATTGGAGACAAGATGTTTTTCTACCGACGTGTCTGATTTACCGCAGTGTTAAAAAAACTGTGGCAAGCGCGACGGCGGGGTTTGATAAGGTTAACATAGCTCTCCTTATAATTATTAGCTAGGCTTCTTACATGCTTGCTAACCTTTTTTTAAGGTGGGTCTCCACATTGACAGCATGTTGGATGGATCTATGCAGCGCTGTTTATGATACTAACCATTCAATACACGGACTGGTCCGCTGTCAATGTGTTTGTGAGAGAGAGAGAGAGCGCGCGAATATGCGCTGCACGCAACTCTGCAGTCAATTACAACTTTTCCCATCTTAAATTATTAAAAACACGGAAATCAATACGTGGCGGTCAGCGCTGATAATGTGGTGGGCTGCCACTAATAAATGTATGGGAAACACTGTACCGGTTATCACTCAGATAAACATAGCTAGGCTATTTTAATACCGCCGTCTCCCTCATAGGAAACCTTGACATTTTTATTTTTAAAAATTGCGTTTGCTCCCTAGGTCAGGTTGCACCCCACAGCTCAACAACCTGCTCATCACCTTAACTTTCACTGCATTTGTAGTCAATGCCATATTATCCAGTAAACACTAATAAACGGACAGAACGGAAGTTAACTTTGGGCCAGCTCATCACCATGGCAACGCGTCTGATGAAAGCGTCTATACAAATGGTAAGGGCGGAAATATGCTAATACGGGACAGTCTGTTTGCGGTCGTGGGCAGAGCATAAGCAATATGACATCAGATTGCTCAGAAAATCCAAACGGCTTGATTATTGAGAGTGTTTAGTGTTTTTGAGGATTTAAAAAAAAAGGAGAGAATGGATTTTTTTTTCATTGTAAGGTGGTTGTCTCCACACACTGCAAATGCACATTTATATGCAAAGACCATATAAAAGTTAATTTTGCATCCGATGACCCCTTTAACCACCTAATAAATCAAAAGTACCCTGACTGATTTGACAAATACTATTAAATTAATACAGAGGTATTTCATGTAATTTTATGCTAATAAATTAGGTATGTTGGTTTAACATATAATTTTTTGCATACTCTGAAGAACTATAATGTTCCTGCTGGTTGTTCACAGACTGTATACTGACCTTTGGCTTACGAAAATAGTTTCCTTTGGAGACAACTTGAACTTTCCACCTGAAACATTCAAAGCAGGAATTCAAAATAAATTGAAGAATAACAAAATCCAACCTTCATAATTAATACAAGACTATACAGCACAGCCAGGGTCTCACCTGTCCATATTAACTACTTCAGCCTCTAGAACATTCCTGATGACCTGTTCTACTGAGATCTCACCAGCGTATCCTGCTCCCCATCCCAAAGAGTTTGATAAATCATTGCCTGTGCCCAATGGCAGGATGGTCACAAAAGGGATAAACTGATCTTGACCCTATATAGAATAAGAGACCAACAAACACAGGCAATATTTTAAACCCAAAAAAATAACAAATGACTTCTTTTTTTCAATGAAATAACACCACAAATGTGAAAATAATGCATCGTATAATGAAATTACACATCCTACTAGCCAGGGCACATAAATATATAGCATTTATATATTACAGCACTAAAACACACAAAGAAAAAAAATGCTTAGCTGATTCACAACTGATTTGAATCTAATGTATCTAATGTATCAACTAAACTATTTTGCTCATCCAGCTCTCACCTTCAGCTTCATGGTATCAATGGCATCCAGAACCCACCCCACTGTGCCGTCTCCTCCACACACCAGAACACGCACGCTGCCAGGGGGCAAAAGAGTACACAGCTGCAGGGCTTTAGAGGGGGGCAGCTCAGACAGATCAAACACCTAGGAGAAACAAATAAATTCGATTATCCATAAAAAAAAAAATAATAATAATAATAATATATATATATATATATATATATATATATATATATATATATAAAGAGACTGAATACATAGAAACAGGAAAACACTGGCCAGGTGTGTGAATGTGAGCACAGAGTCAACTTCTACCTGTACAGGGTTCAGAAGGGTACGAAATTCTCCCAGTAGAACCTCCCCCATGTTGTTGCCACTTCTTGTGTTTGCCAAGATCAATACCGGAGTCCAACCACAACCGCACAATGCAGCAAGCTACGTGCATACGAATAAACAATTAAACATTCAATTAGTTTCATTTTACATTCATCCAGTGGACAGTGCACGAATTTATCATTTCACTACTTTAGAAAGTTTCTTGTTTTGGTTCTCAAATTGTAACTTTTCAAAAGACTTCGTGCTCAGTTTGGAATTGAATCAAAAGTATAGTTGGTAAAAAGTTTATGCATATTTTATTTTGGCATATAATAAGCGAATACTTTTCATGTCAAGTAAAAACTTTTGTGGCTTTTTGCAAAAAAGAGACGCTGCACTGAATGTAGGAAGTGAATGCAGGGTCTTGTGATGCATTTTTTCAAAAGTAGAACTTCATTTAACTTAATGCAACGATTATACACAATATGCTGAAAAAGCAACAAGACTGTACGAAACGTCAAAGACGTCCATCTTAAAAATTCTTTCATAGAAAAGTACATAAGCCAGAAATTCATACATCAATACACAGTATGCACATGTTATATGCAGCAATACACAGTAAACACACTACTTCCACAACTTATACTACACGATGGTGTAGCACAAGTGCAAAAGTATATAAAATGGGATGCATATGAAGTATTATACTCTCGGAATCCGCTGAAAATTTCATAATGATCTGATTATTATATTTTAATTAATCACATCTTTTGATTACAAATTGAATGGTATTACAGGCACAATGGAAGATTTTGAAAGAATGGGTGGCTGTTTTTCCAAGTAAATTTTCATTAAATCTACCACTACATGTAAAAAAGTACCAGAGGTTATAAAAAAAAGTGTATCAATTTTAAAAAGTACCACTCTCATTCAATCAGATTTATTTAGGTGTAAAAAGGAGAGAAAATCTGTTATGCAAATTAAAAATGTTTAAATCTTAAAAGAGTCTTGAATCTACATTTTAATTATTTTTGTATGGCATGTATGCTATATATGTCGCTGCCGAAAAATACTTAGCAAGTAAAGTGAAATTACTCGTAGAGTTAGCAAACGTCATCGAGCATTGTAATGTTTGAAGTGGAAGTCCTAATAAATGTCAGTAGAACAGGAAGAATTTAAAACGAGCGGTTCATTCATAAATTCGTAACATTACCTTTATGATTTCCTTACCTTTATCATGCTGTGGAAATACAAACTGGAAGACAGAACAGACTAACAAGGAAGTTTAAGTTCTGAAACTTACAGTATGGTTTTATAGCACAATGATGTCTTGTCAAAAGATCAAGGGAAATTTGATGAACCCTTTAAATACACATTAAACAATTGATTGGCAGAGAAACCAGCCTCTGTGCACAGCTAAAACCTTTGAAAAAAAGAAAAGAAAAATGTTTCTGTATGACAGATGTTTGTGTTTGTGAATAGCCCCTCACCTTGCTGTACTCATCAGGGTGTCTTCGGCGGAGTTTGTTGACTTGATAGAGGTAATATGGAGGTATGATAACAGTGCGAAACTCTCCAAGATCACACAGATCATCACTCAGACTGGTAATGCAGTCGTCATGCACTGTTGCCTGACACCATACACACCTATTCCCGAATAAAAGCAGCAAATGTGATTGAGGGGGCACTTGTAGCTTTTTATAAAACACTGAAATGGATACTTTATTGACTGCAAACCCTCTGAAGAAACATCATAAGATTTATCTTCAACAAGATACAACCTTTGTAAATCGAAAAATAATGGCGCAAATTATTTCAAAGTGATTTTAAATTCACAAAAACTGATCTGACACAAGTTTAGTGCTATCTTTGACACCGAGGATTAAGGTGAAAGAAACTGGTCCTGGTTCGCACATTATTGGATTACAGGGATTACTGACCTTTTAATCAAATTGTGCTTTGGAAAGATTAAACACATAAAGAAAGACAGGCTTAAGTTCCTGTTTCTGACTACAGTCAGTGATGGATTTTCAGATGCTTCAACAAAAATAGATTTCTGTGTGCTTTCTTTAGCTATTGCTCTCCAGGATATTGCCATCCTTCTTGTTAAATCAAGTTGCAAAGAAACTTTGCTTCATTTTTTTTTTTTTTTTTTTTTTTGTGTGTGTGTAAATATTGATAAAACTATGGATGCAGCAGGAAGGTGGGCGTTCTAAGCAAAATAGTTGTTCTGTTTATGGTTAGATAAATTTTTAGTTAAAACATTCAAACCCCTATTAGAAAGCATTTTGTTGTTTGCCCTTTTTCTTCCTCAAGAATTGAGTTGCTCATTGGAAAGTTGCTGCTGTGCTGACCATCTGAAAGTTCCATGACAGAAAAAGGGAACACCTGCAAATATCTACTCTTTCACTATAGCAGACTAGTGTAAATGTAACTTTTTTCCCAGGTCTATGTTGATTTAAATATGAGCCAAATTCTCTTTTACTTATTTACCTCCCATGAATATTCTCCAAAAGGTAAACTTATTAGTTTTTGTCCAAAGTTGAGTGCAAATTTTTAATATCTCAGACAACATATAAGACCACTGTTTTAAATCCTGGTGTAGCCTATGTTACACCAAGAGGATCTTGTGTGCTTCTCTGTGACTCCAATAATAATACTCTACTAAGTACCTATAGTCGCAGAGTTTAGGTTGAGTCCCGCACTGCTGTTTGCATTTGGCACAGTAGCTGGCAAGGGGCACATTTCCTCTGACCCACTGGTGGCAGAACCTCCCACATGTCTTACTCTGGGTCATGATCTCCTTGCATGAGAGGATGCGATCTGCTCTGTGTATGCACTGCTCATCCGCACATATGCCGCAGCAGTCACAGAACGCCCCCTGCAGGATGGCCTGAGAGCATACGCAACAGTAGGTGGGCTTGTTGAAGAGGTCCGTGTAGTGCCAGCCGTGTTTGCCCTTTCGAAACAGATCTTTCAGCTGAACTTTGCGTTTGGGACGCTGGAAGCTGCACCACAGCGTGATGAACACTGGGACCAGAACAGCAACAACGGTCCAGAGGAGCAAAGTCCACTCCTCCCGTAGCTCATCTGTGCTATCCTCCATAGCCACGATTCTAATTTTACAGGACCTTCGTCACGCACAAGTCAGACCAGCTGAGAATGATCAGTCATCAGTCATTGTGCCGAAGCTATATGAGAAGCCACAACTATCTTCAATTTATAACCCCCTCCGAGCAGCACATCATTACATCGACAGGCAATGCAACAGACCTGAGTCACACTGATGTTGCAGACCAGGCGTCGTAAACATCCCTGCTGTCAAACACTTGGTAGCTACAGCAAGACAAACTGTAAAGATAAATTACATCCACGTTTATATTCTACGTTTTGTTTTCAAGGGGCAGATCTCGTCGTCATCTTTGTTACCCACGCAGTGCACTGAAACCAGTGGAAAAATACAAACAGCGGATAAAAAAAATCCTTACTAGATTCATCTAGTTTAATATACGGAAACGGAAATGATGACGTAGGTCTATGACGAACCATTTTCAGTGACCAATGGGAACACACTACGTGAGACAAAAAGCGATTTGTAAACTATGTTTGTAACGGTCCGAGACTGTCTGTGTGACTGCGTCCCAGGATCACAATGGCAGTTATAGGCTATTATAAGAATGAAAAATAATGAATGAGGTTACATAATGATATAGGTGAAAAAGTTATGAATTATAATAAGAAGGCTAATAGTGAAAGCCAGACATATTTCTTTCTTTTTTTTCTGCTTTTTCCTTTTTTAGGCTATAGAACTAACAAAAAAAGGTCCCCAGAACGTCCCCTATTGGCCTGTGCGAACGTCCCCATGTGGAGTCCGCTTGATGTCCCGCGGACCTTCACGTCCTCCGCACGTTCAAGAGGACGTTCCCAGGACCAGCAGCGGCCATCCGGGACAAAAAAAAAAAAAAAAAAAAAAAACTGTTAGGCCTAATTATATTATCTGCCTATTACAATTAGGCAGATATTTGATTCGTCGGTGCACCCTTCAGGGTAATTCAGTGTAGAAATGTGTTTTTCAAAAGTATTTTAGCATGTTATTATTTAGGTAGGCTATGTTGCCTATTTATTTATTGCACATAGCCTATTTTGTAATTTATGGTGAAAATATGTAGGCCTATGCCTATATTTAATAAAAAGACAGGCTGTGTATAGCCTACATTTACAGCAAAATGAGCCCATCATTTACGTGAACATTTTTTTTCGCAGAAGTCGCATTAGCCTGCATTTGATTATTTAATCAGTCATGTAGTCCATCTTATTATTTTGTTAATGTTGTTTTTTATGTTGTTAGGTCGGCTAATTAAATAGTGTCTGTATTGTGTTATTCTGAAGGTGTTTTGTATTTTGTTGTATAGGGTGTTTTGTCCGGGTTTTTGTGCACTGTCAATTCCTGTTTATAATAATAAAATAATAATAATAATAATAATAATAATAAAAACATTTCCTATAGAAGTAGGCCTTTCCTATCGTTTTCCACCTTGGTGCTTGTCGGGTGCAAAGCAGATTGTTCGGGCAGATTGGTAGAAATACACCATAATGTCTGAAACATTTGTATCAATACATTTCTTGCACTTCCGTATGTTATCAAGAGTCAGACGTCATAGTTTAGGTGAAGGCGACATCTTGTGGAATATGTCTGTAACTTCATCCAGATGTGCAGGCAGGAGCTTCTTTTACTGTCTATGGGATCTGCATGTATCCAGTGGCCTTTGAGCAACGGTGCTGTGGGGGGCAACATCTAAATGACGTTGCCATGTATTTCATTCTCCTCCTCATAAGTTGGGGAGTGAAAAACTCAAGTGCAGTTATTTCGAGCCGAGGACGGACAGAAGTGACAATGACGTGCCTGAAATTGGCATGCCTTTTTTGCGTTGTCTTATTGGTCTTCTCCTCCACTGGTATGTTTTTTCTGTTTATCTTATAACATGGATTCTATTTGCATATCACATTTTTTATTGTTTTTTATTGTTTTGTTGTTGTTGTTATTTAGCTTTTTTACTATGGCTCGTGACGTTTAGGCCTATATGCAGGTACCTGTTTTACAGAGTTTCATTTTCGTGCAAAATATGATTTTGTTAACACTATTTCTATAATAAGGGCCTTTGTAAGTACTTGTACTTGCATTTGTAGCTACGACTGAAATAATTGAATAGCTATATTTTTCATTAGGCTTTGCCTAGCCCTATATCCAGCATAGCATTGTTTTAGCTGCTGAAATTGTTATAGCATAAATTGTTCCGGACCCTCTAATAGCTAATTAATCTTATACTATAAGATGGCAAAAACGTAAATGCTGCTCGGCTATATTCTGCCACGTTGGTGTTTACATAACGGGCTCATTTTCATACCCCTCGCGGGTCAGAGCTCCGGGTCACGCGCGGGCTAGGGCGTGCTCCCCGGGGAGACACGATCATGAATGGGTACTTTGTGTTCTTCCATAGAGAAACACCGCTGGGAAAGGGAGGGAGGGGTTGAATTTGGGAGGGAGGAGAGAAAGTGAGTGAAGTGTTGCCTGTGTGTATGCGTGCGTGTCTGTGTGAAAGATTGAGAAAAGAGCGAGATAGATGAAGAAAGAGGGAAAGAGAACGGCCAAAATTCATACAAATTAGACCCCCAAAAGACTCGAGGAAATCTGAAAGAATAAAGGTTCAGACGAGAGAATGGCCTGGGGAAGAATAGAGAAAAGAAAATTAGCATGTTGCTTAAAGAAAGAAAGAAAGAAAGAAAGAAAGAAAGAAAGAAAGAAAGAAAGAAAGAAAGAAAGAAAGAAAGAAAGAAAGAAGACTTTGATAATCTTATTTGTTTGCATAAAAATATAACTTTAGTCTACAGCATGTAGCCCCTTAAAGTGTGAACCAATTTTTATCTATTCGTTAATTTTAGTCACAAAAAATGAATTATGAAATTACAGTATGAAAAGGTGACCTTGATGCAGTTGTCATTTTCCTAGATGCAAACCCCATAATTAAGGAGAGCTTTGCAAAGCAACTACTCCGCACTAAGAGACAGAAGCCTGGACACCCCGACGAACCTATGAGGGTGGGGAGCCACCTCTCCTTTTACTAACATATTTAATAATAAAGCTTATTCAAACATCATGCATGACAGCCTGCAATGTTTTTTTGTGTGTGTGTGTGAATATGCATCTGTGATCACATTGTTGGTTTTAAGAACAAATAAATGATCTCAGCTCCATGTCAATAGAATTCAGAGTCCATTGTGTGTATTTCAGGAACACATGCTACATATGCAGAGGCTGGAGCAAAGGGCTCGAGAGACCAGTATGGAGAACTGGCTGAACCCTCACTGCTTCCCTCGTTGTGACCGCAGCTACGGCTACCCCGTGTAACCGGCCCGCAGTGATCCAAAGGTCCTTCTCATCTTAAGCTTTAGGCTATATCTATCACTGTAGACTAGTGTTTGAGCTTATGGTTTCAGATAGGCTATACATTGTGCCTTCACTCTTTTCTTTATAAATAAAATAATTTTGTTTTTACAATGGATCTGAAAAAAAAAACAAAAAAAAAAAAAAACAGGATAACGTCTTTATTCATTTTTATTCAGGGTTTAAATTATTATAATGATTACTTAGCCTACTTTTGTGTTTGGCTGTTATAGGAATAGGCTAGGCTACTTATACACCATGGTTAAATCATATCTTTTCTTTTGACTTTTGTTGCGCTGTTTTGCCATGGATTTTAAAGAAGGCGTACGATTAAATGTAACCGCAACCTCATTGCTTTTATCAAGGAAACGGTGTAGCCTACATTTAGGCTACTAAAAACCTGCTTAGCTGATTGCAAAATCAATGCAAAGGTTTTTTTTTTTCAGGCTGAAGACAAGAATTCCGGTGACGACAATGCTGATAACGAAATGGATTGCAATCAAAGAAAAAAAAAATGCGGAGGAAGCCAAGGACAAAAAAACAAAACAAAAAAAACCACGAAGACATCCACCCATCGATAGTTTAGGAGCATTGTAGATGTGTTATTTAGATGGAAAATCTAAGAATCGGTGTTTTTTAAACGAATTACCAAATTGCATTTTTTAATAAGAAACCAATAATCAACATTAAAAATAATTTGCTTTCTGATTGTGACTGTGGTTTTTCATATTGCTTGCGGAGTATTTTAGTAATATTATTGGAACGTAAACAACCTAGTTCAAACTAAAAAGATAACTTAGAAGATTCAAGGTGTCTATAAACATGCCAAGAGTTTGACCTTTACACTGCAATATCTGAAGGCCCAACAGTGACTGTTTAAAAGCACGTTAAATGTTGTATAAACCTAAAAGTTTAGACATTTGTCATCTGTCACTCATGAAACCATAAATGCCAAATAAATAGAAATACATATTTAAAAGGCTATAAAATAAAATCAGTAAGTAATTGTATAATTAAATTAAAGGTTTGGATTTTTTTCAAATATCCCTTTGCATTCAATGCAACTCTGCAAATAAACATTTAGGTTTGTTTATTTGCAGAGTTGCATTGAATGCAAAGGGAATTGTATTCATCAAAATTGTTAAACATCAGGTTAACAAATAAATAAAAAAATAATGTAGAGATCATATATATTTTATATTATCCTCTATATATTTGTAAATATGATTCAGTATGACTCGTTGATATGGACATTGGAAGTGCGATTTTCTATTTAAGATGCCATTAAATAACTTTTTATTCACACTTTTTACAGATCTTTTATACTTACAAAATCGCCCATTAAAATAGAATAAATAAGAGATAATTTAAATGGACTAATTTAATTAATTATTAAATATTTATGAAAACTAATTTGAGCTGAAGCAAAAAGAAATAAAAGAAACATGTTCATTATTATTTTACTTTTTGAGTTTGAGATGAAATCCAGATTTTTATTTTACACTTTTATATCTGTAAATTGATATGATTGTTGTACCATGACACAAGGTAACTGACAATATAAACTTTCCAAAAAAAAAAACAAAAAAAAGTCCACGTAAATTACAAGATTTCAAAACGTTCAAAACGCAATAATATGACGCTAAATGTGTAATATGTCAATTTTAAGGCTAAATGTTTGAGGGTAGAACTAATAGACATATATATATTTGTTACCAATTTGTAATTAAAATGTACTTACAGCAAATGATCTAAAAACTCATTGGGAGGCAGTTCTAGCATTGTTTGACATGTCTAGCATGCAAATCTCTTAAAGCAACAATTTCACAATAAATACAGATTGCAATAGGACAGAATACGATTTTTTTATATATATACACAATACACAATACAGAATATTTTTGATGATAAAAAGACTTCTAAAGAAGGCTATACTGGCTGCAAACTCATCTTTTGTCTTTGAAAAAGCCTTTATCTGTGCTGCTCTCTTTGATTGTTACAGTCAGGAAGTTTGTTGTCACATCAGTAACTAAAACTTTTTCCAAATTGCTAAAGGAGGGTCTCCAAGGATATCCCTCCTCAGGCTCTCCAAAAATGCGCGACACTGGTATTTTGGCAATAAGTGAAGGCTGTCTGCTGGTGGAATCACCATGTTCAAATGTCCTTCGTTTTGAATGATGCTTTAGGTGTTTGTGGTCAAATAGGCTTGTTTGTGGATTAGTCCTGCTGGAATGCAAATTCCACTTTGGAGAAATGTGCTGGGTACTCCTGCTCGGAACAACTCTGTTTTGTTTGTGTGAATGGGTAGCATCCATTTGCTTGTGAGATATTTTAATTCTCCCAATCATTTCAGAGCATCTCTCTTCATCTTCACCCAAACCCAACTTCGCCATTTTGGAAGGAATGCTTGCCATGGTTTCATCTGCAGCTATTTTTGCATGCCCTGGATGCAAGGAGCTTGTGTAGCCATCTGTGAACCGTAATTTGGGTTTCCGTCCTCTCTTTTTTGGCGCAAGGGTAAATGCATCAGTGCAGGGTCTTGGTGAGGATGGAGAACGATCCCTTGGTTCTGGAGGTGAATGCTTTACACTCTCCCCTCGGTTGACTGTGCTGGGAGGGAAAATGGTGGGAACCACAGCACGCAGTCCCTCTCTCGCTCTAGGGGTTATCACAGGCTCTGGACTGGGATTTGCAACATGAATGCCCCTGGATGATTCATTCCTAAATTCATAACAATTTGCCTTTTCTTTAGCTTGGGCCTGCAAAAATATATGATTTTAAAAAATAAATACAAAAAAAGTATGCCCTTTTAAAAAAGGCTTGATGATATATATATATATATATATATATATATATATATATATATATATATATATATATATATATATATATATATATAGCCTATATATTTTTTTTTTTCAACAAAAAATGTGTTAAAAATCAATTTTAATAAATAAATGACAATACAATACCTTTAGAAGAAAAGTCTTCAGCTTAGGTCCTCTTTTCTTGGGTCCAAATATTTCTCTCTCACGCTCCCTGAATGAAAATACAAAAGGATGTGTGAAAATATCAGTTTTTTTGACGGCCTAATATGTATGTATGTATATGCATGTATGTATGTATGTATTTATTTCACCGCTCTTCAAAGGCAACGAAAAGGCGCGAGTCAAGGATATTTTCCTCTGGTTCCCAAGTGCTGTACCTGTGAGAACAAAAAAGTTTCACGTGATGACTGTCAATCTCTAGCTGCATTTAAACCACTGCTTTATCGGCCACTAGCAGCAGGGCTAGCAGTAAACCAGTCTGCAGTAATAGCATGTTAACCTGCCAGCTGATCTTTTTTTCTTTTTTTTTTTTTAATCAGTTTTATTTTGATAAACATGACACAATATAACATTGCTACCTGCCAGCTGATCTATGGCCTTAGCGATATTTAGCAGAGTTGACAGCCATCGCTGTCTAAAACGATAGACAGGCACGATAGACAGGATGGACATGGGCATGCATGAATTACTCACTTGGGTGACCAGCCCTTCCATTTAACGAGATATTCCATTCGACCCTGTGCGTGCCATCAGACACACACACACACACACACACACACACACACGCACGCACGCACGCACACAAAGAATTCGTTAGCGTGAGCCGAAGACATGAGCACATATATGCAGAAAAATGTCGATATCACTCTTATTCAACACATACCCGTCGTATTCGTCTCTTGATGATTGATTCGGCCGCGAACACCCTCTCTCCAACAGCTGATAGCTCCATGTTTACCTTCGTCTACCGTTAGCTTGCAGCAAAGCTAGCTGTCTGTGAGCGCGAGTCCAGTCCGCCTGCTCTAGCTTCAGAATTCCATACAGCCCATAATACTCTCGTGCACAGCGAGACGTCATCACGTTCTTTAGCATGTTGCCTTAGCACCGCTTGTAGGTGGAAACATTTTGAGGCCGTTCATTGGCTGCGCTGTTGCTAAGTGGCCGAGACTTGCTTCTTAGTGACATATATGCATTCTTGACAAAAAATATGATAATATCTCGTCGGCTGAGCCTGCCCTGCTGAACACATATAGGATGGATACGTTAAAGTTTGATCGTCAAGACAGCAGGAAAACGTCATGATTTTTTAACAAATCTGTAAAAGCTATCATAGGCTAAATAATACAATATAGTATCCACCTGTTATGATAGGAAGAAATGTAGCCTATAGGCCAAGCATCTTTTTTTCCTCAATAGCCTATTCTACTATTCACAAAACAGTTCCGCTAAAATTTTAATAATTCCGCTAAAAGGTCTTCAATCGTCATGTCATTGTTGGGTTATTGCTCAGAATGTCATGTGTGTCCTACTGCAGAGTAATAACCTAAATGTGTAGGCTACAAACGAAATGATTCTTACAGACTAAAGAGGCGGTAATTAAACAGAATAGATCTGAGGCTATTCGTTACACATGTGAAGAAAAACGGGCCGCAAAGCCTATTTATGTTTATTCCGTAGCCACACGTTTGCTCAAAATTATTCGAATATTTAGATTTGGTCTCCGACTGGGTCTTTCGAAAATAATAATAGTCTAATAATAATAATAATAATAATAATAGTCTAATAATATTAGTAATATATAAATAAAATAAAATAAAAAAATAAAAATAATTGTATGATGCTTTTGTGTAAGGTTTACCACACCACATTTGGCTGCCAAATGAGAATCAAAAATCAAATCGGCTAAATCGAAATAGAATTACAGCCTTTATAGGCCTATTCATAGGATGGAAAACTGAAACGGCAGCGTCCGTTGATGGTTAATAAAAGAAAATGTGCAATACTGAACTACTATTTTTATATACTACAACTAAACTACTTCATATAGGCCTACTTCTATTTTAGGCTATATTTCGCCTATTAAATACCCCAATTTATTAAAAACAAACAAACAAAAAACAATGATGGTGTAATAATGTAGGCTATGCTAATAATAATAATAATGAATGGCTCATAAGATGACAACAAGTCAATAGTAACTTCTGGTAAAGACAACTTAAACAACGAAACATTTCATAATTATATTTTTATATCTTTATTGGGCCTCTAAGAGTTAGCTATGTACTTCTAAAAGTAACCTATAGTTTCCCTTACAACGATTACAGGGTCAGGTTTTAACGCTAGGCTATTTACTTTGTTTTAATTGAAAACAGATTTTAATTTCAGAGAAAATATGTAGATAATATAATATTAGGCTATATGTTATATAGCCTACTTATGTATAGGCCTATGCCTGCATAAAATGAATATAAAAATATGTATATATTTTTCTTGTAAGTGAGTCTTCCATATAGCCTATATTTCAATGAAATATTTCACATAATTATGTTGGTTTAAAGGAAGAAAAACAAAAGATGAATATATAAACAGGCTATAAATAGCTATAAAAATAGCTAGATAATATAATAGGTTATATTTTAAATAAATTAAGTAGCTTATAGAGGCCCTGCATTAAATAAATATAACAATAGGTTTTCTACTTTTTGTAATTGGATATTCCAGATAGCCTATAATTAAATTAAACAATCTCACATAATTTATGTTAGTTTAACAAGAAAAAATATGAATATAAATAGGCTAATAAATATTACTACCTAATCATTAAAATTGCATTGTACATTATTGTCAGCTAGACATGTGAAGGAAAAACAGTCATTATTTTTTATGACCCACTCCATAAAAAGGGAAGTATGTTATCGAACATTTTCCGAAAATGTTAACCGATGTGATGATATATCTAAATTACTTTATTAATAATTTCCTGGGTGAATTACAGACATTTTCACACTGTAAGCAAGAGTTTAAATGTATTATTTATAAATAAAATTTGGGCAAAGATAGGCTTATTTATCAATAAAGATAATATTGATGGATAACATGGTGCCCTGTAAAATTAAGCGTTGGATGAGCTGTGGTTCATTCGGTGTGTGAAAATTATGTAGGCTGGCCTATCCGCTGCAAAACAATAAACAAGATAGACCTATTTTGACGATTGTAAAATAATTTTCTTCAAAATAAAATCAAGGCATCGGTTTCAGTTTCAGGTTTTTTTTGTCTCTATAGGCCTATGCATTATGGTTAATATATAATATAGGCCTATAATATATAATATATATATATAGTTAGTTAGTTAGTTAGTTAGTTAGTGGAAGATGATTGGTGGTTTGACTCTGCAGTGCAGTTGTTATATCCGTACGCGATCTTGATCGAGCTAGAAGGTTATTGGTTCGCTCGTTTCTGGGCAACCAGCATGAGAAATTGTGCACAATTTTCAAAGCAATTAGGCCTACCTAGCCTACTATTTTTGCTACAGACTGGAAATGTTCGTTACAGTAAAAATAAATAAAAATGAAAAACATTAAAAAACAGAAGGCCTATTCGATGTAAATGTTTTTTTTTTTAACATAATCATTAAATTGATTCCCAATTCCCGTTGGATTATTTAGGATCCACTAAGACTAGATATTTAATGGGACCATAGCCTAGTTATCATATAGGCCAATTTTGGATTTTAAATCGAGCGCTTTCATATATAGGCTATATATATATATATATATATATATATATATATAGCCTGTGTGTGTGTGTGTGTGTGTGTGTGTGTGTGTGTGTGTGTGTGTGTGTGTGTGTGTGTGTGTGTGTGTGTGTGTGTGTGTGTGTGTGTTATAATTATACAATTTATATCAACCTTGATGGATGTCGGAAATATCGTGCGAACGCTACGGTTTACAAAATAGGCTAGGCTATGTGCCAAATAAAATTAATCTAAGCCTCGCCAGTAAGCATGTGGGATAACCTTATTAACAATATTTATTTTGGATTTTAAAGTAAATAAAAAAGAAGAAGAAATACGTACAGTAGCTAGTCCAACTTATTCTGCTGATTAGCCTATTTTATATTTACAAGTTTCCTGAAGACGACTTCTAACATATTTGATGAGATCATATGTTATTATTTTAAAAAGTGATTAAACATATGTGGGTATTTTAAACCTAACCTCTTTTCTCGTCATCAAATAGGCTAACTTTATAAAGCGATCTTTGGAAATTTCAACCACAGCTTTCAGAACGTTCTCTCATTATCCAACGCTTTATTTTACGGACATGTGCCCATAGCCTATAAGTAGCCTAATGTTTAACTCAAATAAATTGTATTACTTTATTATTTCAAAAGAATATGCTCAAAGCATTAATAACCCTGCGAAATTAACAATCGACTAAATGCGCGGCTGTAAAGCTGAATTCATAAGATGATCGCAAATAAAGTGGATGGACGAAAGGAAGCCATTTTATAACCGCAGCTAAAGCAGCTTTATCTCAGACGGTGCAGCATGAGGAAATGGTTGATTCTGTTTCATTGCTTTTCCGAAGCCCATCTTTGACATACATTTCACCAACCCCTACCTAATTTTTGGATGGACAAATAGACTAAGCAGTCATGTGAAAAACACGTTTGCTGTCCGCCATGTTAGCGCTGAGAAGAAAAAAAAAGTCTGGTTTTATACATCAGGCTGTTCAAAGCTGAACAGTTGATCCATGATAGTAGCAAGCGAAAGCTAAATCCTAATTAATATTCTAATATTCTAGCCTAGACGGTGTGTGTTAGCCTATCGATCAACCTTTGTCGGTGCATAGCCTAGTCTTGCCGGGGTAATATGGACCGTCTTGCGCATAATAAAGTTGTCAATAGTCTAATGCTCGCATATTATATTTGGAGGACATAATCGTAGCCTATACAATAGTCTATTTTGTCTGTAAAAGCGACATTCATTCACGTTTTGGAATGCTTTATGGGGTAGGCTTACGACTACTGCCTAAATGCCTGTGTAATTGTTTAAATGTCAGCGCTGTTTTAGGGGTTCTTGGGGTTCTCGCCACATGTCTTAAGTAAAATGCTGTGTAGGATAATCTGGGCTCAACCGTAAATCTTATAAACAAAATGGAAAATGCATTCGAAGCCGGGATTAAAGTTTCGCTCTTGCTTTCCCTGGTCTGCTTTAAGTGCCTGATAGTTGCAGGGAATTTCTTTTTATGGGTGTAGAGGCAATAGCTATTCAGCATGAAAGCAAGATTTTAGTTTTCTTAGAAAGGCCTATCCCTGTTTATGTTTCTTGTAGCAAGTTGAAACATGACATCTCTTAAAAAAATGAATCCAACGTCAAAATTCTTGACAGACCCTAATGTTTTAAATTGGATGATTTACGATCTCGATAATATCCAAATGTAGGCTATGGTATAGGCTACAGTAGATAAGCTTAACGCATATTTATACACTAAAGTCATACTGTAGCCTACTTTTTTATAGAGAGGTTTTAAGTTAGGCTTTGACTATAACGTAGCTTCGAAAAGTGAGACAAAACTGCTCCAAAAGACGTGCCAAATTTTTAGCGGATGATTGTAACTGTATGCGGAATTGCCATGTTTCTTTTTATTGAATCAATTAACTGTGACAATAGGCGAACCCCGTCAGCTAATGATACTAATAATAAAGTAAAAACACATGAGTTACACTTAAAATATGAGTTACTCCAAAACACAAAAGTCTTAAGTGTCAATCACCTCCCTGCTCATCAAGGGTTGAGTTCAGTCTGATATTGATATCTTATGCATTTACATGATAGTAATGATGCTTTGCTATCTCTCACATGGCCTATCTGTTAGCTCGTCTAACATCAGTGCAAAACTGCAAATGGAACTTATTCATCATCACACACCAAAAATGTACTCAAAAATATAAAATAAAACTTTTAATATGCTTAGACAAACCTTAAAACACATTTAAATTGACTTTTTTTTACAAGGACTATAAAACAAATATCAGTAGAAAACATTTCCTAGCATTACATGTGTGGTAAGTGCTCATCCTTATAGTTAAGCCTTCTGAAATAACGGCACTTCAAATAGCTTTGAGCTAAAATGAAACAAGCTATTATAACAGGAAAACCTGTTTAGTTTATTTATTTTTATCCCTAACATGGAATAGTTAAATGTATGAATTTGAAAATCAATTCATTTTTTTGAATGCAGTCTGAAACTATCAAAATTTACACTAGATTATTTCAAAATAGTCAGGCAAGATTGAGGACTTGATTAAACATGCTTTACATGTTTTACAAATTCACAGTAAATAGTCAGTAGTCGTTATAGACTTTATATCCATCATATATTCCTAAACTTAACATACTCCTTGAATGTCACTGTGAGGCAGTTTGCTGTGACATCAGTGATTATTATATTCCCCAGAAAAGGAGTAAAGTTTGGAACAGATTTTTTCATTTCTATCTCTACTTGTCCTGGTGTGGACACCACTTCTTTCCCAGTTGCTATATAGTTTCCAATCTGAGAAGGTGTAGAAATGTTTCTCTCTTCTCTCGACCTTACACAGCTGAGGTCTATGGGTTCATCTTGGATGAAGTCCAGGATTTCAAAGTCATGTACGCCAGAGTGCTTATGGTTATTGGAGTCTGTGGTGCCATTGCAAGAGTGAGATAAGTTAGTATTTAGTGCACTTATACTCTGAGAACTTAAGAACATCTTAGCCTCCCCTCTACCACTATCTGCCTCAGAGCAGCAACACTTTTGAGGGAAGGTTTGTGGACCATATTGGGTAGATTGGGTGCCTCTTTGATCATTCATATCAAAAGGCAATTGAGTCAAACTGGTTTTGGTTGTCAGTTTCAAGGGTTGTTCATCAGATGGATGCTCTCCAGTGCTGCCAAGCTTCTTTGACTTGTTTGGTTCAAATACTACGGAGCATGCTTTTTTAGGATTGTCCGCCCTACAAGATGATAGTCCACTGGAAAGCCTCAAACAAGCAGACCCAGCTTTACTGTCCTTTTTTATCACTTTCACAAGACTTTGCTTCTTTGTGTGTTTTATCTTCTCCGTACTCTCGTCCTGTGCTTGCCTTTTTTTCTTAGCATCAGCCATTCCCTTCTTAATTTTAGCAGTCTGTGTGCCATTTTCCATGTACTTGCTCATGACAATGACAATGCGCCCGTTTTTATTCTTGTTCTTCACAATCTTCAGTTTTCTGCTTATTCCATTGGCAGGTGCTGTGTCCTCCTTTGCATTGTTTGCGGTAACGTTTACGTCATCACTACTGTTTAGTTTAGAAAATGTTTTCAACTCCATTGTAATATTCCTCACTTTACTAACGCATTTATGCTGTAGAGCTGGAGATAAATTCCATTCCTTGTCAATCAACTCAGGAACTTTTGTCTCTTTGAGCCTCTGATATAGGGAGTCATACATTTTAGGGTTTGGTTGATAGTGGTGGTGTTTCTTGCTGTTGAGCTGGTAGTAGTGCTTCTTTTTCCCATTTGTTCGTGCATTTCCCTGCTTGTCTTTTGGTTTGGGCTGGTAGGGATGGTGCTTCTTACTGTTAAGCTGGTATTGCTGGCTTTGAACCAGGTCTGAAGTTGCTTTGGGTTGGTTATCCTCATCCTGAGACACACCCTGAAGGTCTGTAAGAACACTAGATCTTCGGGCAAATGATGGTACCTTGGAAATTACACAAGTATTGACATGACTTTCACAGAAGTTAATTAGGTACATTGTATTCATGACATATTGTATTACCTGCAGGAGAAGGTGTTTTGGTTTTGGCCCTCGTTTGCGATAGCCCATTAACTGTTCTTGTCTTTCCCTGAATAGAAACGAGTTTTAGATTTGACAAAGTCATGATAGAAATAAACACATGACACAAATATTGAACTTTTGATTTATTCAGACCATTGTCCCATTATGGGGCATGTCTGTTTTGTGTATTATTTAAATATGCACTTAATTTGCCCACCAGTGGCATTACTTAAATCTGATTACATAAACTAAAGAACATTCTGTGTTGGGTCAGACAGCACACACACCTTGTTTACTAATTTGGTGGACAATCCCAGTTAGAAAGAAACAGTTAACAAAAAAGAAAATCAGAAAGATGACAAAAATCATGAAAAATATATTCTGTCCCATTAATATCAATTACACTGCTATTTGACGGATATTTTGACAGGCTTTTCAGGCTTAGGCTATATTATTTGTTTATCTCAAACTATGTCCATAAGCTGTAGAGAAATGGGCCATTAGCTCTTTTTCCATCGACCTTCTATAAAAAAATAATGCAAAAACCTAATTAGACGACCTAAAACGATTTTATACTCAAGGGGCGCGTGCAATTACTCCAGAGAGAATTCCTCGTCACGAGGGAGACCGCTAATGGCGCACGCAGATGCCAGTCAAATGGGATGAATACCCGACAAAAATGTGTGCGGAATTTCGAGGAGGCTGAATGCCTGTGTGTGTAGCCACGAACAATGTCAATTTGTAATGCAAAATACAGACAATTAGAGTGTGTGTACACCTCGCCTGTAAGCTTAAAGGTGGAGATATCTTAAAGCGAAAACTGTCAGCCCCAGACGAAATGAATAATAGTAGGCTACAATATTGAAACAACGTTTGTTTATGCTACATGGTTCCGCACGGATTGCAAGGCGTCTCATTTTCTGGCCAAGCCTAAACATCCTTTAATGGCTGTGTACCGCGCAATTAAATTCAGTCACACAATTCAGGCACATACATGGCGCGCCTGCGCACAAGTTCTCTCCCGCTCTTGTGTGCTCCCCCTTCTGTCACTGAGAGAGAAACTGAAAAAGAATGAACACGAGCGCAGCAGTAGTGAAAGCATCTTCCCTCCTCTCCCCTTTCGGCTGTACAAGGTCAGAGCGCCAAGCAAAGCGCATTGGTCTTACCGGTTTTGGAAAGCGACGAGAAGTCTCGGGTCCAGAATATTTTCCTCTGGCTCCCACGTGTTATATCTAGAGAGAAGAAAGGAGGTGGGGAAGAGGGGGAGACCAGAGAGGCATGAATATAACCAGCTCTCTCAACCGAACTAGTAGGCTCTAACAAGGTCCTGTTGAACGATCCGATTCAAAAATATTAAGTAAAAAATACTGTTAACTGTTTGGTAAGCTACTGTTAACATCGTTAGTATGCATTAAAAGAACCGTATTTAGCATTAAGCTTAAATACGAAATGATTTACCAGAAAATACATTATTATTAAAATCCCCCCTCACATAGACACTGAAATAGCACAGCAAGCAAGTGACATCTTGAAGGGAAACTTACTTGGGAGACCAGCCTCTCCACTTGACTAGGTACTCAAACCTTCCCTGCAAATATCACATAAACACAAGCAATTAGAAATTAAAACGAAGCCTACAATTATTCCGAATTTGGGAAACAAAACCATACTTCTGTGTTCTCGCTGTTAAAATACAAACATTAGTCTACTTGCACGTTTAATACGCTTACAACGATAACAATGTAGCCCTATGTGTTAAGAGAAAACCGCAGACCTTTCTAATGCGTTTCTTTTCGATGCTTTCCACCGCGAAGACGTGCTCACCCGCGGCGGGCAGCTCCATTTTCAGCGCTCGCTGGAATACTTCTCAGTGCCCGCGCGATCGCTTCTCAAGAGAGACTCAGTTTTACTCAAATGAGCAGTACAACGTTCTTCATGCAAATAGCTATGTGATTGACGTCACACTAAGAAGGGGCGGTGTAGAGGCTGGTCAGAGGCTGTGCCGCGGGTTTACCGAATGAATAAAGAGTCGTTATAGCAGCCCTACAGGTCCGGGGCGAGAATTCTTCCTTAATGACGCAAAGTAGGGAACAATCGTGGCAATTAAACCATTTTTTAAATCATGTTTGATTACTTCGTCCTTTGTCATTTAGCAGTTTCGGGTGTCTGACAGGCTAAATCATTATCAGCATCAGAAATGTTTTTTTTTTTAATGTGTGAATTACCCTCCATTCTAAGTTTATATCAGTGAAGGGACAGCTTTGAAGGAAATAATATTATAAACGAATAGCTGCTCTCGACGATGGCCTAAAGTGAGTTAAGCTAGCCTATGAACACATTGAAAACATGACCATAAATTAGATTATAATATTAGCATCTTTTGGTGTCCACGACATGGCTTGACCAGGACGAAGACTTCTCTAAATTTCGTTTGGATATTAAATTTGATGCATTTTAAGTTTAAAACGTGATATTCTGTCTAGGGAGACATATTCATCCTAAGGTTAGCTATTTAATGTTCTGTCTTAATTTGGGAAAGGTCTTAGTTCGGGAAAATTGCATCAAGAGGATACAAATTATTTCGTTGTTTGGATACAAGTTGCCTACATTAGACTTTAATCAACAAAATGTAGTTGTTTAGACTAATTCAGAGCACATTACTGCGAGTTTACTGCAAATATAGGCTACAATATGTAGGTCACAGTGGTTGGTCTTCAAAGCCTAGCACTCAACTAGCTGATGGCATTTTCATCTGACATCTGCTTTCTGACGGCCAACGGCTGCTGTACCTGTGAAAAAAACTGCAGTGGCAAACGAACGTGTGGAAACCCTGGGTAATGCTTACTCATTCACTGCATTCACTGTAGCCAATGTGCCACAAAGGCTGTGCGTACAATCTTAAGAAATCTCTCTCTCTCTCTCTCTCTCTCTCTCTCTCTCTCTCTCTCTCTCTCTCTCTCTCTCTCTCTCTCTCTCTCTCTCTCTCTCTCTGTGACTTTGCGGCCACAAAACGGTACAAATCTTCAGAAAAATTCAGCATGATAAGGGTTAACTGCAGGCGGCAATTCTCAGCCTATTGCAGAGAGGCACGACTACCTTTCCTTATAAGGCAGTGACTCCTGAATAGCAGCGAAAAGCCTTGAATATGTTATTAAATTAAACATTAGTAGCCAATGTAGTCACTGACATTCTGCAGTTCAAATGAGACAAAGAGTTTTAAAATGTTATCTTCTATTGAATCTTGTGCAGGACGACGAATTGTAGCATTGCAAACATGGTTTAATCGCACGAACCCATCTGTGTAATTTTACCGGAGATTCTGTTGTGTAAAATAAAGTTTAACCAATGCAATAGCCAATTTTAGCATAGATAATCTCTTGAGATAGCCTACTTGGTTCATTAAAGAACAAACAGTTTTAACCTGCCGATCTCTGGTGCATGCTCATATGTGAGATGTTACTGGGCTAATTTAAATCATAATGTTAAATAAGAGTTGAGTCAAGTCTTTCTCATATGTGCCTCAAGTACTAGTTTAGGATGGGCTGCACTTAGCAAAATAAAATCAAAGTAGGCTAATGTAGCCTAACATCACCGCAAACAACTGTGGCTTCAGATCCAAGAGAATTACCTCTCTGATTATGCCGGTGCGCATAAAACTTTGAATGCAACGACATATTTCGTTCTATCCTGTTCCCTGTCGGCGCACTGTTTAGATGTATTTCACGCTTACAATGAGAACATTAAACATTGTTTAAAGACTTTTCAAAAAGAAGCAGAACCTCTCTGGGTTGAATGATTCGATCAAGGGATGTTTTTAAGAATGCATTGTCAGATCTTAAATCCTTGACGAAGTTTCTGCTGCCTTCGAATGTAGGCTATAACGTTGAATAGGCTATGCGAAACCTACTTGTCGCAATTATTAAAAAGGTTGTAATTAAGGCACATAGAGCCTGACAGTTTTGAACTCGAGTTTGGCAGGTTGTTTTGTGGTTTTATAAAATGCATGACACCGCGCAGTCTCAACTCTTAGCAGTCATTAAAATATCATACAAACTCTTTAAAGAAATTGCCGGTGTTTAGCCAATTGAAACATGTTAATAAATAGATCATCTTGCAGCCTCATGTAACATCAAAACATGCTTCGACTTTTTCATGATTTTTTTTTTTTAACATACTGCCCTGCTGAGCAAATATTCTAGACAACGCGAAAAGACACAATTTGGGGGACTTATGTAGCAGTTTTTCCTGCATTTTCCTCTCCTTAAGAAAAGTGCAGACAACAAAAATATCTTTAAAAATAAATAAAGAGCATGTAATAAACAGCCTCCATCAGACTTAGTTTAAAATTATAGCTTTGGTTGTAACTCATCAGTCAACACTATTATATTACACCACAGTGACTATAAAGTTCAGCATTGAGCGAGCATTGAACTTGAACAGATTAATTCAAATGGAATGTTGCTGACTTTTATGAAATTAAACTAAAGATAGAGGTGGGGTAGTGGATGAATTACAACAGAAGTGTGTGAGGAAATGTTTAACTGATAGATCAACCTCTAAAACATTTGTTTGGAACTCATTTGGCTTGCTCACACACTGTAAAAAAATATTTTCGATATTTCGATATAAAAAAAAGATTTGTTATCACAACATTTTTTCTTTTGTCAAATCAACTTAAATAATTTATTTAGTTGAGATAACTTATTATTTTGAGTTTCTGATGATTAAATTAATCACCTTCGTTGTATTAATTCACTTTTTCCAGTTCAATCAACTTAAAATTTTTAAGGCAACCAGGTTACTTACTTTTTTAAGTTAAACCAACAATAGTTTTTTTTTTTTTTACAGTGATACTATTTTGGGTAAAAAATGCGTAGTACTTTGGTTCAATCAGTCATGCAGGTTGAATACAACCAAAGCTGTGGGAAAATGACAGTTTATAATATTTTGAGAATTAATTTGATATCACCATCAGTCTGTCTACCAATGTTTAATTCATGAATAATCATTGAACACCTATCACACATATATTTAAAAAAAAAAAATAATAATCATTATCTCTCCCTCAGCTAATATTTAACAAATGAAAACTTTGTTGTACAGGACCTACATATGTTTTAGAAGGGTTTGTGCCCTTTATATTTACAGTTTTTCTCAATTGCTTAAACACTATAACCAGGCTTTTGAACTAAAATGTCAAAACAAGCCATTTATCAAAAAGCACACCCATTTCCCTAAACTATAAACGCTATTCCCTGTTTTGACACATTAGTCAGAATTGTTGAACTGTCACTGCAAAACTCTACACACAAATCCCTTAATTTCTCATTGCCTAGACCATGCGGTCATTTAGAAAGCACTAGCATTCAATATTGTTCACTCAAGTCAGCATAGTTTTAGCTCAATTAGCACACCATTACCCAGATAAAAACACTAAGAGTCGCAATTTAACACACACCAGTCAGAACTTTCAAGATACCTAAAAGTGTCAGGCGCAGTTCATCTGATTTTTGGAACAATGGATCCACAAAGAAATGAAGGAAGAGGTCGAGGAGGGAGCGGAAGAGGATATGGTGAAAGAGGAGGAAGAGGAGGAAGAAGAGGAAGAGGAGGATGTGGTGAAGGAGGAGGAAGAGGACGTGGTGAAGGAGGAGGAAGAAAAGGAAGAGGAGGATGTGGTGAAGGAGGAGGAAGAGGATATGGTGAAGGAGGGAGAGGAGGAAGAAGAGGAAGAGGGGGACGTGGTGAAGGAGGAGGAAGAGGATATGGTGAAGGAGGAAGAGGAGGAAGAAGAGGAAGAGGAGGACGTGGTGAAGGAGGAGGAAGAGGATATGGTGAAGGAGGAAGAGGAGGAAGAAGAGGAAGAGGAGGACGTGGTGAAGGAGGAGGAAGAGGATATGGTGAAGGAGGAGGAAGGGGACATGGTGAAGGAGGGAGAGGAGGAAGAAGATGAAGAGGGGGACGTGGTGAATGATGAGGTAGAAGAGATGGTGGTGGAGGAGGAGGAGACAAGCAGTCTCGGATGAAATTAGAGCCACTTTAGTTGATCATGTCCATGGCATGACTATGAGGGAGGCTGGACAACGAGTACAGCCTAATTTGAGTCACTTCACCGTCGCCTCCATCATCAGAACTTTCAGGGAGAAAAACAGGAAAAAAGGGGTGGATCAGGCATGCAAGAGGATTTTAACCCCGCTGCCGGGCTAGGGCTAAAATAGACTTTGATGTGGATGTGATTCTCTGGCTTGACCCAGACCAAAGACAGGAGGCTGAGGCAGAATTTTTTTTTTTGTGTGTGTGTGTGTGTGTGTGTGTGTATTGTACTGTGTAGTATATGAATGAATAAAAAATGTGCCAATGTATCCATTGGTTGTGTCTTTTGTCATGTGAAAAGGTTTGTGAGGAGGGGAACCACAAGTACTGTAAC
Source organism: Pimephales promelas (assembly GCF_988280905.1). Taxonomy (NCBI): domain Eukaryota; kingdom Metazoa; phylum Chordata; class Actinopteri; order Cypriniformes; family Leuciscidae; genus Pimephales; species Pimephales promelas. Next base: position 16,721,210 of record NC_142776.1, on the reverse strand, counting down.
ATAACTTACCAGTTTTGGAAATGTTGTTTTGAATTTATTGCACCAGTGTGTAAGACTATGTTGTAATGTGTGTTATTTTGAGGGCTTGTGTGTCCTGTCTGAGGGCAAAGTTTGTTTTTTCAGCAAGAGTGAATGGTTTTGAATTTAGAGTTTCATTTTGACCTGAAAATAGGTTGTTTAGGAAACTGGGTGAGACGTTATGGATTTGTGTTTACTGTTTTGAGAATAAGAGGCATAGTTTCAAGAAATGTGTTTAAGCAATCGAGAAAAACTGTAATACAGTCTATAGCTTAATAACATTACCAGAGTATGTTGTCACATTGTGATGTTAAAACCTGACTTCTTTCATTCTTTCAAATATATATAAAAAAATAATAAATTAAATAAAAGAATGAATTAATTATTTTCTTTTATTCACTAATTTCTCATATATTTCAAGTATATTTTTTATTTTAAATGCCTTAAACATTTTCTTCCATTTAAGTATAATACCAATGTTAAAGTGTGACATATTTTTAACTGATGTATCTGTTTATCAGTTGCATGTTTTTTTTAAGTTCCTTTGTCTAAAAAGGACTGAATAAATCAGAATAAATGTACTGTGGTGAGAAAGGTCACAATGACAGTATTGATTATCTGAGTCATTAAACCTCAACACCTATTCACTCCTAATGAATCTATTTGCTGAGGTTTTGTGAATAGACAATATGTATCAACACGTCTTACTAATGAGATCTTAACAGACAGTGAGGTGTGTGTGTATGTTTGTCTTTGACCCCACTTGTGTAGACTTTTATGAGCTTTTCATGTCTCTATGGTTGCTCCTGGCTCCTTTTTTGTGTTGGGGTGTATGTATGGGTTTTTCAGTGGCTGGGGTCTTAAATGTGTCAAAAGAATAGGAAAATATTGTGATATTCCCCGGTTCAAATTAAGTTTTACTCATCCAATAATGGGGCCAATTTAAAACTGAAATGTAATTTTATAAGTACATTTAATTCCCCTGTTAACTTCTGTATGAGCTGTAAAGTAGTTCTCGTATGTTTTGTCGTCCTTTAGGCAAGACAGTCATGTCAGCAAAAAAAAAAAAAAAAAAAAAAAAAAAATCGATATAGCTTTAGTCATGTCAAGTTGCCTTCATTTATATAGCACTTTCAACAATATGGATTGTTTACACAGTTAATGTTGGTAAGTTTTTGGTTGGTAAGTTAATGTAAGGTAAGTTTTTTTTTTTTTTTCTCCAGTCAACATGCATTTTGTTTATCTAATGTCAATCCGCTTTGTCAAGTTGTGATGTAAGGGATACTATTTCTGGGTCCAAGCCTCTTAACTCAACAGCCATTTATGAGCACTGTTGATTCATTTCACACATTTAACCCTCATGTGGTGTTCAAAACCCTATAACACTTGTGGTGTTCCCGGTCAAAAATGACCGGCCCATAAAAAATAGCTTATAAATCACTCATTATACCATATTTTCAACCAATCTTGGATTCAATCTTTTTGTCAACTTGTTCTCTTTCAATTAGGACTGGTTTTACATTTCTGTTTGCATCTGATTAATCGTGTGTCTTATTTATCTGAGAGTAGGTATTTCATTTTTTGAGTGTTTTTTTTATTATTTTTGAATAATTTTGGAAATATTAAATAAAATCTGAAGAAAATTGGTATTGTTGATCACACTAGTCAACTTAAAATTTTCACCAGGAATTTTGTTTTGAAACTTTTGTTTTGTAAAATATATGGCACATAGTCACACTTGTGGTGTTCCCGGTCAAAAATGACCGGTCTATACAAAATAGCTTATAAATCACTCATTATACCATATTTTCACCGAATCTTGGATTCAATCTTTTTGTCAACTTGTTCTCTTTCAATTAGGACTGGTTTTATATTTCTGTTTGCATCTGATTAATTGTGGGCCTCGTTTGTCTGAGAGTATAGGCATCTCATTTTTTGAGTAAAAAATAAATAATTTATGAGTAAATTTGGAAATATGAATTTTTTTTTTTGAAAAAAATGGCTACTGTTCATCACACTAGTCTACTCTAATATTTTACCAGGAATTTTGTTTTGAAACTTTTGTTTTGTAAAAAATATGGAACATAGTCACACTTGTGGTGTTCCCGGTCAAAAATGACCGGCCTATAAAAAATAGCTTATAAATCACTCATTATACCATATTTTCACCCAATCTTGGATTCAATCTTTTTGTCAACTTGTTCTCTTTCAATTAGGACTGGTTTTACATTTCTGTTTGCATCTGATTAATCGTGGGCCTCATTTATCTGAGAGTAGACATGGTCAAAAATTGTCACAATGGGCGACCATTGAAAGTGAATGGGAGAGACTAAAAATAACAGAACAATTTAGTTTTCAGGAGCATGTTCATCATTTTCATGAACACATATGAGCATGTGTGCTTGCAAACATCGAGCCCTTGGACCTGTGCATGTATCGATACATTTATACACACGTTACCCAGACACACACACACGTTAAAACACACAAGCTTTTTTGCGTATTACACACATTCTTTTCCACAGAGAGAAATGATCCTCCCCACTATTTTCTGAGTCAAAAATCTGATGAATAACATCATGTGCAGAAAGCTGCTTTGCCATTGTGCTGCCACAAATGAATGACAAGCAAGGTGCTGTGAGGCATTTATATATGCCTGTGCTATCACATGATATATATTTGTAAATATTGTCTAGTTCTGTGTGAGAACCACTGTCTATGGTGAGAACCTCACAGTTCCAAAACAAAATGTCATAATATTTTTTTCTGGAAGCTGTGATGAAACAAGAACATGAAAGAAAGATCGGCCAGTGACGGCCAGTTTGTGTGTGTGTGTTTGTGTGTGGGTGTGTGTGATTATGTCAGATGGATAAATGTATATTAGATGCAGGTTAGGGTAGGATCAAATTTCTCTCTGTGGAAAAGAATGTGTGTAATACTCAAAGTTTGTGTGTTTTAACGTGTGTGTGTCTGGGTTGCGTGTGTATAAATGTATCGATACATGCACAGGTCCAAGGGCTCAATGTTTGCAAGCACACATGCTCATATGTGTACATGAAAATAATGAACATGCTCCTGAAAACTAAATTGTTCTGTTATTTTCAGTCTCTCCCATTCACTTTCAATGGTCGCCCATTGTGACCATTTTTGACCATGCCTACTCTCAAATAAATGAGGCCCACGATTAATCAGATGCAAACAGAAATGTAAAACCAGTCCTAATTGAAAGAGAACAAGTTGACAAAAAGATTGAATCCAAGATTGGGTGAAAATATGGTATAATGAGTGATTTATAAGCTAAATTTTATAGGCCGGTCATTTTTGACCGGGAACACCACAAGTGTGATTATGTTCCATATTTTTTACAAAACAAAAGTTTCAAAACAAAATTCCTGGTAAAACATTAGAGTAGACTAGTGTGATGAACAGTAGCTATTTTTTTTTTAAAAAATGTCATATTTCCAAATTTATTCATAAATTATTTATTTTTTACTCATAAAATGAGATGCCTACTCTCAGACAAACGAGACCCACGATTAATCAGATGCAAACAGAAATATAAAACCAGTCCTAATTGAAAGAGAACAAGTTGACAAAAAGATTGAATCCAAGATTCGGTGAAAATATGGTATAATGAGTGATTTATAAGCTATTTTGTATAGACCGGTCATTTTTGACCGGGAACACCACAAGTGTAACAAGGTAACAGAACTCCCACAAAAAAATACGAAAATGTTCAAAAAACAAATGAGATATAGTTATACCACTTGGGAACAAAGTCACTAAGTTTCAGTCCCAAGCGATAACATTAACTAGTATTTTCAGGAAAAAGAAAATCTTCTCCCGGTCAAATTGACCCGAACACCACATGAGGGTTAAAGAAGTAAATAAATAGAGGTTGATGTTTGGTAGCTGTGTGATGTCAGGTATTACAGTAAGTGGCCATTGATTTCTTTTTTTTGTTGTGAATGAGATTAGATGAACAACCCAATCTCATAAGAAAACATGAGTATGTTACAAATCAGCTATTGCGTATGGATTTACAGTAAATGATCTGATTCGTACAAAATTGTATTATTTTATGAAATAAGTAAGCAGGTTCACTCTAGGTCAGTGTTGTGCAAGTTACTTCCAAACTGTAATACATTAGGTATTACTTGTTACTGTTATTTAAAAGTAATTCATTATACAATATTACTGTCCCAGAATTGTAATGCGTTACATTACTCATGTATTACTTTTTAGTTACTTTCACCAAAATAACTAAGTAGAACTTAACTTTTGGGCTGTAACGATATGCAATATGAAACCGAAATCGCGATTCGCCACACGACTCAGATCAACGAACCTACAGAATCCCGACAAACCTCTTCCAACTCCAGCGTTATTCTCCTTACCGTCCATATCCAATGCTGCCTTATCTTCAAATTAGGCTATTAGTATTATTTGAAGTTAACATTATAAAATACCTACACCACAAAACTAGTTGAGGATAAATTATTTAAAATTGGGGAAGTCCAGCATTATGGACATGATGACATTTGCAGTCAAAACTTGAAATAAAAATTATCATAAAATACATGTATTGAAACGTATATAGGCTACTTCCTTAAAGGACTCCAGACATTAGACAAATATCAGTCTATGTTTTATTTTTAATATTAGGGAAAAGACACACATTCATGCGTGACAAAAAAATAGGAGGCAAAATCGATTTTTTGTAATTCTGTTAATTACACTGCGCAAATCGGATGAGGAAGGGTTGGTTCTCCAGTCTCCATAGAACTTAAAATATTCATTTTATTTTAGTTTTCGTGTTCGCATTTATGAGGAAAAAACAATGTTACAGACGTGACCGCTCTGAACTGGCTCTAAAACTGCTTTAAAACTTTCACATAGTCTGTTGCCTTTAAGAAGTAAAAGCAGACAATGCACTGTAATACAACTGTAATACAAGCCTCACTGAACATGTAACGAGTAAAATATTACTGAAAATTGATTAGTAATGCCTTACACTACTGCGCTACAGCAAAAAGTAATATGTTACTGTAATGTATTACTTTTGTAATGCGTTACTCCCAACACTGCTCTAGGTCCATCCCTAAACTGTCAGTGTGGTGTAAGCAGCAGATTGTACAAAAATGTAAAAATAAAACAAATTTGCCACCAAGCCACCAATATGTAAAATAGTTACAGATTATACAACTGTGTTGGCTCCTCCCTCCCATATTTCGCTTAGAACACCCTTCTCTTCACAGATCTTATTTAAACAAACACACCCACTCTCCCTCACTCTCTCTTTCTCTCTGTAGGTGTGTTAATAACACATTTAGTGGTATGGAGCCAAGAGAAATGTGGAGTAATCAGCAGCCATGTTAGTGTGCAGAGAGCAGATTGAGGCTCTAATAAAGCTTAACTCTCGTTGTCACAAATGCTCTGGAACGCTGAATCTCTCACACACTCCCTTTCTCTCTCCACCTACCCACCCCCCAACACACCCACCCATCATACGCCTACAATTTACTCATCCATCACCATCAGCTCTCTCTCCCCTTTCCCTCCATCTTCTGCTTCTCTGTGTAGCATCTCCTGTTTTCTCCTCCTTTCCTGGCCCCTCTACATTTCTCTTTTGTCTTCTCAGACCCTCCTCCTCTTCACTCACAACGCATTCTCACCCCAAGGCGTCACCTTTGACCATGCTTCAATATTTGACGTTTTAGGCGCCCTTTAGCGTCACTTACATGACGCGATCCTACGGCGTCATCTAACTGACGCTAAAGGAAAGCGTCTGTTAGAGGACGCGGTTAGGTTTAGGTGTGGGGTGGGGGTAGGGTACACGCGATCCTAGGGCGTCATCTAACTGACGCTAAAGGGTGCCTAAAGCGTCAGATATTGAAGCATGTCCAAATGCTTCCCAAGGCGTCAGTTAAGTGACGCCTTGGGGGTGAGAATGGGCTGTCACTCAATCAATCTCTCTCTCTTTCTCTTCACCAACAAAATATATGTTTTTATGACCATGTAAAATGCAATATGGTTTCTATGAAATACATTATAATGCAAGCAAGGATGTGTGTGTGTGTGTGTGTGTGTGTGCGTGTGTGCGTGTGTGTGTGTGTGTGTGCGTGCGTGCGTGCGTGCGTGCGTGCGTGCGTGCGTGCGTGCGTGTGTGTGTGTGTGTGTGTGTGTGTGTGTGTGTGTGTGTGTGTGTGTGAAAGAGAGAGAACTTATGTGAGTTTCTGTGTTAACCGGTGCCAAATCAGGGTTGGGTTACACACTGTTAGTTGTGAAGAATCTGAGCTGAAGCCAGGGCAGGCCTTTCAGCCCCTCTCAGGCCTCTGCAGGCACTCTCAGATCCATATTTCATATTTAAAAGAATAGTTTACTCCAAACAGACACATTCTGTAATTATATTCTCAGTAGCAATCCATTTTCAAACCAATTATTTTTCCATGCATAAGAATAATTATTTATGCAGCTCTATTCAACACAGATATTTGGTTAAATCATTTGTCCAAACTGGAACAGATCATAAACATTGTTCACCAGACATCAAATTTAAAGCCACCATGACATCAATATTGACAAATTAAAATCAAGTCCTACCCTTTATCCTATGTAATCTGCATAATAAATAATAATAACAGTAACACCGAATACTTCTTTAATTTTATGTTGTTGTTGTTGTTGTTTTATTTTTTTCTTGGCCAATGATTCACACTCAAAACACAAGCTTGGGGAGGTGCAGAAAGATTTTGTAACCATAACTTCAGAAAAGCATATACAAAAGAACGTACTGCTGATCAGCACTTCCAGCAGACTCTTTAATTTTATGTTTTATTAATAAAGGTTGTCATTTATACCTGTCCATTGTGACACCCCTACTTTAATGTGGTGCACGAGTTGCATGGAGCACTTTTGTGGTGCTTGTATATTGCTTGTTGTATCCTTTCTGTTTCTTTTTCTCAGAGAAATACAGAGCATACAATTAATGTCACATACCTAAACACGCATATTTATGACGCAGGTCTTTGGTTTGCACCTCTGGAATCTTTTTGTATAGAGTCACATGTGAAACCAACAACGAACACTGACTGATTTAATGATGTTTTGAGTCCTGTGATCTGGACGGTAGCGATTGTTCTTGTCTTTGTTTGAGATGGTTGGTGGGTTAATTACAGAGTCTCAACCAAGTGTGTGGGAGTGTGTGAGAGAGGGCAGGGTCATATACCCCAGGACCACATTTGGACCTCTCTTTCTCTCTCTTTCTGACTTACAGTAAACATCACAGGGGAAATTCTGATGTATTAATCCCCCCTGGAATAAATAAAGTGTACCTTTCCATTCTGAACAAATTTTTGGCAAACTCACTGAAGTTGGATCAGTTCCCTGTCTAACTTGGGAATAAAGGTTCAATTAAATTTAACCTCCAGGAAGGTTAACATTTAGCCATTCATAAAAAATCTGCATCTGGACTGGATCTTTGTTGATTCAGCACTAGTTGTCCATATCAGATTAGTTTCATTCATAAATAATAATTTGCTTTCAAAACCCACAGTGCCATTTAACATGAATGGGAAAAACTGATGGATTCATTTTTAAAGAGTGAAAATGTGCAGTCATATTTACTTCCACACTGTAAAAAGAAAAGGTGCCTGGAGGAACCTTTTGGGGTTCTTCACTTTGCCACGCCGGCGGAACCGTCTGTAGATCCTCTAGGAACCCTTTAAAAAAAGGGACAGTTCTCTGAGGAACCACCCAGGTTTCCTGAGGAACTCTTATATTAGGCACTGCATGGAACCGCTTTGGGTGCTTCCAGGAACCAATTTTTATTTATTTATTTATTTATTATTTCATGTTGTTACTATGGTTAGCATTAACTTCTATTATTATAAACAAACTGAACCAAATACAAGGTAAGAATTGTTTATTAAATTTTAGATCCATTTTAATACATACACTTCCATGCACTCGGGAAAAGAAGCTAGTAATAGATTAATATCACTGAATAGAATACACAAACAAATAGTATAATACATACTGTAAGCAACATGAATAATCAACAATGTACAGTATATACAATAGGGTATACAAGAAAAGGGTATACATCTCAACAAAATGCATGGAAACACATCACATTAATAAAAAAAAAAAAAAATTAAGTTAAGTTGTGTCAATGGACTTTTTTTGCCTGTGTAATTTCACAAATTTGACCGCACCTTTACTTGCTGAAACATAAAATGCAATCATTAATAAAATCTTAACAAGGGACATGTGAGGTTAACGAGTTAGAACAGTACAATTTTCCGTTTGTTTTTCCTCTTTACTGGTGGATGGTCCAGGCACTTCTATAATTTTCAGGTCTACAGGAGGATTATTTTTCTTGTTCAAACTTGTATTTCAGCTTACCGAGGTGCCTGCAAAGAACCAAAATTACTGTCAGCAGTGTTATTAAAGTGATAGTTGTGAACTGAAAATAATTTCCTTGTGACATTCCGAACCTGTTAGACTTTCTGTCGGTGGAACCCAAAAGCAGATCTCAGGCGTAATGCAACCCCAGTCATCATTCAGTTACACTGCAGGAGACAAGCAGAACAAAACTGTGTAAATCATTCATGAAACCATTCTTATGTACACTTGTTTAGTTCAATTCAATGCAACAATTTATGTAAAAATGCTTAAATATTGTGTTAATCTCCAAAAATGTCACAGAAAAGATCACAAAAATATGAAAAATTAAATTGAAAATTGGTCCACAACTCATGTGTTATGAGTTGTGTTGCAAGTCTTCTGAAGCCATATAATAGCCTTTGTTTTTTTGTCTAAAAAGACTACACTTCGATTTTTTTTTTATATGCAAATGCAAATGATTAAAGGGGAAATGAAGCAGTGAATCAAGTTTGAATGATTTACAAGATGGATTTCCAATATAATCAACAATTATATAAGAAACATTACAAATGTAAACATTTAGAAGAAAAAAGGAAAAAACTTTGTATCTTTCGCCACCAGGGTGCCGCCATTGTGCAGTTGACGTCATGGGGTTGGTTGGCTCAAGTTTAACAGGCTCTGGGCACTGAAAATCGCGACATCAAACTGTGTTTACACCAGTGTTTTGACCGCGAACGACTAATGTTAAGTACAGTCATTAGACAAAAAGACGACTTCTCATGTTATATGTTGACAAACTGCACATAGAAACATTGTTCGCGATGTTTGCCGTCAGATATTCCCGTCTCGTCAACATGTAAGTTAGCATGTAACGTTATTTGTTAAAGGGGAAATGAAACGTCCATATTTTCGCAGTGGTAGTGCTAGTAGCTACAGCCTACATACTAGGAAAAAGTGTCTCCGCTCTGACATCCTTCAGGGAAAGCATCGCCGCTTCCACACGTCTACCTCCCGGCACAGCATGGTAAACGTGCGCGCCGGTGATGCAGAATTGACCACGCAATACATGCTCACGATCAACCTCTTGACAACAGATGGACTCTGACACGGAGGGCATCGAAGTAACGCTACAACAGCCACACTGACACCTGGTTAGTTAGCGTTGCAAACCCGCTCTTCGCCCCAAACCACCACCGGCTGTTCTACATAGCAACGTGACTTAACGTTGTATGGTGTTGACGAGACGGGAATATGACGGCAGACAAGACATCGCGAACAATGTTTCTATGTGCAGTTTGTCAACATATAACATTAGACGTCGTCTTTTTGTCTAATGACTGTACCTAACATTAGTCGTTTGCGGTCAAAACACTGGTGTAAACACAGTTTGATGTCGCGATTTTCAATGCCCAGAGCCTGTTAAACTTGAGCCAACCAACTCCGTGACGTCAACTGCACAATGGCGGCACCCTGGCGGCGAAAGATGCAAAGTTTTTTCTTTTTTTCTTCTAAATGTTTACATTTGTAATATTTCTTATATAATTGTTGATTATATTGGAAATCCATCTTGTAAATCATGTAAACTTGATTCACTGCTTCATTTCCCCTTTAAGGAACTGTATAAGAAAAAATGTATATAGAATTATTGGAGCCAAATCGGTGATGTAATTTTTCTGAGTGATGTCACAGGTCGAGGGGAGGAACGCTCGGGTGACCAACCACCCCCCCTCTAACCGAGTCACCACCGTGAGGAGCCGACACCACAGGCACACAACAGAGGACCACAGAGACAGAGATAAGTTTCAAAGGAGTAACAATCTTTATTGAACCAAGGGTTTCTCACGGTTTAAAATACTCTCATGAATGCATGATAATGGAGCAGGGGGTTGCAGCTTACTTCTCAGGTAAGGATTCTTCACAGTACAGGGTACTCTCGTTGGTGCACAGTAATGAAGCAGTGGATTAAAAGCTTACTTTTCCCCCAGCGGTGCTGCAGACTTCCAGACTCATACAGCAAGTATGGCAGGTAAGGATTCTTCACAGTAAAGGGTACTCTCGTTAGTGCACGGTAGTGAAGCCGTGGATTAAAAGCTTACTTCTCCCCCAGCGGTGCTGCAGACTTCCAGACTATGGCAGGTAAGGATTCTTCACAGTACAGGGTACTCTCTCTCTCTCTTTAGTTCACAGTAGGGCGACAGTGGGTTAAACGATTACTTTATCAGCGTTGCTGTATACTTCTGGGCTCAAACAGTAAGTAGAACAGGTGAGGATAGTCACAGTACACAGTACTCTCTCTTCAGTTCACAATAGGGGGACAGTGAGTCATAAGGTTACTTTACCAGTGGTGCTGTATGCTTCTGGGCTCAAACAGCAAGTAGAACAGGTGGGGATCCTCACAGTACACAGTACTCTCTCTTCAGTTCACTATATCACTCTGGGCTTCTGACGGGGGCAGATATAATATCCTTCCACGAACGTGTAAGCATGGATAGGGCTACTTCTCAGCAAAGACACATCACACTCGTGTTCACTTCAATTCCACAGGCAAAAATCAATGTGTATTAATAAGGCAAAAGCACTGCAATTCACTCACACGGTAGGGCTGATCAGAGGCCTCGCTCTGTTTGTTGTGCTCACTTTACATGGGGTTTCACTTTCAATTCCTCCTCCACACACTCTGAAACACATAGCTCCTCCAACAGTCAGATCCACACTCACTGTATCCTCTTCAAGCGGTTTAAATGTTCATAAGTTAAAATCAGTTCACTTATCTTTGCTCTTTTCTTTCCCAGCACAGATCCAGTCGATAGCTCAGACCAGCAGGCTTCCTACAAACAATCACTCTGATCCAGCAAGCTTGAATGGGCGTCTCTCCCTTTCCCCTTTCCCTTCCTTGTCAGTGGGTCCTCCATCTGAGCCTCCTCCATCTGTGTCTTCCCCGTCTGTGTTTCCCCCGTCTGAGCCCTTTTCTCCCTCCTGTCTGTCTCCTTTTATCTTGTTTATCTTGACTCGTCAAACAGGAAACCTGTGTGAGTGCCGCTCCTCTCTCTCTCGCACCTGCAGGGCATTAGCGCTAATCAGTGCGGGCATGGTTCCATCACGCCCGGAACTGCAGTGGTGTGTTGCACACAATCCGTTCCCCTAGGGAACTTGCGACTCTGAGGAGGGTTCCGATCGCCAAGCGATTTTGTCACCCGTGACATGCCCCCTTGCCAATCGGTTCTAGTCCCTAGAACCGACGTTCCTCAATTCCATTTGCCATATCTCTCCAGTGGCTGTCCTTGGGTATCCCACTGAGGTCGTCGGGGTGGCGAGGGCGGAGCCGCTCTGGCTTCAACTTCGGGGTCCCTCGGGACCACAGCCCACCCTACCATGGGTACCTCTTCGTCCGCCATCGCGTACCTGTGGCCGCTACAACTCACGGTGTGTATCCTGCCGACTACGCCACTTTTGATGTCACAGGTCGAGGGGAGGAACGCTCGGGTGACCAACCACCCCCCCCTCTAACCGAGTCACCACCGTGAGGAGCCGACACCACAGGCACACAACAGAGGACCCGGAGACAGAGATAAATTTCAAAGGAGTAACAATCTTTATTAAGCCAAAGGTTTCTCACAGTTCAAGAGACTCTCGTCGATGTATGATGATGGAGCAGGGGGGTTGAAGCTTACTTCTCCCCAGCGGTGCTGCAGACTTCCAGACCCAAGAGAAAGTATGTCAGGTAAGGATTCTTCACGGTACAAAGTACTCTCGTTGGTGCACAGTAATGAAGCAGTGGATTAGAAGCTTACTCTTCCCCAGCGGTGCTGCAGACTTCCAGACTCAGACAGTAAGTATGGCGGGTAAGGATTCTTCACAGTACAGAGTACTCTCGTTGGTGCACGATAATAAAGCAGTGGATTAAAAGCTTACTTTTCCCCCAGCGGTGCTGCAGACTTCCAGACTCAGACAGTAAGTATGGCAGGTAAGGATTCTTCACAGTACAGAGTACTCTCGTTGGTGCACGATAATAAAGCAGTGGATTAAAAGCTTACTTTTCCCCCAGCGGTGCTGCAGACTTCCAGACTCGGACAGTAAGTATGGCGGGTAAGGATTCTTCACAGTACAGAGTACTCTCGTTGGTGCACGATAATAAAACAGTGGATTAAAAGGTTACTTTTCCCCCAGCGGTGCTGCAGACTTCCAGACTCAGACAGTAAGTATGGCGGGTAAGGATTCTTCACAGTACAGAGTACTCTCGTTGGTGCACGATAATAAAGCAGTGGATTAAAAGCTTACTTTTTTTCCCCAGCGGTGCTGCAGACTTCCAGACTCAGACGGTAAGTATGGCAGGTAAGGATTCTTCACAGTACAGGGTACTCTCGTGGGTGCACGGTAATGAAGCAGTGGATTAAACGATTACTTTATCAGCATTGCTGTATACTTCTGGGCTCAAACAGTAAGTAGAACAGGTGAGGATATTCACAGTACACAGTACTCTCTCTTCAGTTCACAATAGGGAGACAGTGAGTCATAAGGTTACTTTACCAGTGGTGCTGTATGCTTCTGGGCTCAAACAGCAAGTAGAACAGGTGTGGATCTTCACAGTACAAAGTACTCTCTCCTCAGTTCACAGTAGGGCGACAGTGGGTTAAACGATTACTTTATCAGCGTTGCTGTATACTTCTGGGCTCAAACAGTAAGTAGAACAGGTGAGGATAGTCACAGTACACAGTACTCTCTCTTCAGTTCACAATAGGGGGACAGTGAGTCATAAAGTTACTTTACCAGTGGTGCTGTATGCTTCTGGGCTCAAACAGCAAGTAGAACAGGTGGAGATCTTCACAGTACAAAGTATTCTCTCCTCAGTTCACAGTAGGGCGACAGTGGGTTAAACAATTACTTTATCAGCGTTGCTGTATACTTCTGGGCTCAAACAGCAAGTAGAACAGGTGGAGATCTTCACAGTACAAAGTATTCTCTCCTCAGTTCACAGTAGGGCGACAGTGGGTTAAACGATTACTTTATCAGCGTTGCTGTATACTTCTGGGCTCAAACAGTAAGTAGAACAGGTGAGGATAGTCACAGTACACAGTACTCTCTCTTCAGTTCACAATAGGGAGACAGTGAGTCATAAGGTTACTTTACCAGTGGTGCTGTATGCTTCTAGGCTCAAACAGCAAGTAGAACAGGTGGGGATCTTCACAGTACAAAGTACTCTCTCTTCAGTTCACTGTATCACTCTGGGCTTCTGACGGGGGCAGATATAATAACCTTCCACGAACGTGTAAGCATGGATGGGGGCCACTTCTCAACAAAGACACAGCACACTTGTGTTCACTTCAATTTCACAGCAATAAATCAATGTGTATCAATAAGGCAAAAGCACTGCAATTCACTCACACGATAGGGTTGGACAGAGGCCCCACTCCGGCCGTTGCGCTCGTTTACAGGGTTTTCACTTTTAATTCCTCCTCATCACACTCTGAAACACATAGCTCCTCCAACAGTCAGATCCACATTCACTGTATCCTCTTCAAGTGGTTCAAATGTTCATAAGATGAAAACAATTCACTTATCTTTCCTCTCTCCTTCCACAGCACAGATCCAGCCCTAGCTCGGCCCAGCAGTCTTCCCACAAACGATCAATCTGACCCAGCAAACTCGAATGGGCGATCTCCACACTCCAACGATTTTTCCAAGGAAGCCTGTATCCAGCACTGCCCAGAGTCAACCCTTTGGAATCTTGACACACTGTACACCCACCAACCGCGCTGCAAACACTCTCTAAATGCTCCTTTTATATTGTGGCTTATGAAACAGGAAGCCTGTGTGAGCGCCGCTCCTCTCTCTCTCACACCTGCCATGCATTAGCGCTAATCAGTACGGGCATGTTTTCATCACACCCGGAACCGTAGTGGAGTGTTGCACCCAATACGTTCCCCTAGGAAACTCAGGACTCTCAAGAAGGTTCCGTTTACTGAGCGATTTTGTCACCCGTGACAGTGACATGAATGAGATTTAAGAGCCTGAAGGAATATTTTCATAGAATAACTGATTAAAAAACACAAGTACACAGTCAAACAAAACAAATTCACACAGAAAAGTTCATAGTAATAAAGTACTTGTAGTGTGGTGCCGGTAACTTCCTCCTGTAATTCAATGTAGCCTCTGAAATGTTCAGATGATTTTAGAAATGCAGTGGTTCTTCTGAGGAAACAAAAGAACAAAGTTGATTATATCCATTCACAACATAATAATTATTGGCCAGTAAAGGGCTTTAAAATGTTTTTTGAAAGAAATAGGGCACATGTAGTAGGCTAGCAGCTAAATAAACAAAAACAGACCAAACTAAAGGCCAATTTATACTTCTGCGTAGGGTGCGCGCAGTAGGTACGGCGTAGCATACGCACAGACGCGTCCCATACCGCGTACCCTTCGCCGTCGCCTGACGCGCACCTCCTCAAAAATGTAACTACACGTCGCGACGACGCGGACCGCAAGATCGGTGATTGGTTGGCTTGGTAGCATCGCATTTCCTCCTACGCATTTCCGCACGTACCTTCTCACGCATTTCCACCACTGTCTATGATTTCCACAAGTTTCATCTCCTCCGAAGTCTTCTCTCATTTCTGCCTTTCAGTTTTAGTAATTTCACTAAAGTGAACTGTTTTTCCACCTTAATAAGCTCCAATTCCAACATGATCAGCTCTCTTTCACTCGTAGTAACCTAGCCGCGAGGAATCTAAACACAGTGGAACATTAAAACTCTCCGCCGCCAACTAGCGTTTCGGAGCAGTACTGCAGAGCAACCAAGACCTGAACGCAGAAGTATAAATGCTCACAACGGCGTCGCCTACGTGCGTAGCCAACGCCGTACACTACGGCGTACCCTCGACGCAGAAGTATAAATTGGCCTTAACGCCTATCCACTTGTTATTCATAACGCAAATGACGACAGTCGACAGCAGGAATTAGCTATTAATACGTTCAGCAATTTGAAGACACAGTTGTACAGAATACATTTAAGTGAATGACTAAAACAATCTAAGACAATAAGTCAATGATTTTCATTAATTCTTTAACGTTAGATTAGTTAGCGTCGCGGCTCAAACCTTCATACCACATAGGCTACTGTGCAATAAACGAGTGGTAAACTCTGTAAGAACGCGTGTTTTAGTTTATATATGTATGTTTTGAATATATAGTGAATAGACTCAGTATTTAAATTTCTTTGGCGAGTTTACAAACCTTGTAACGGAGAGCCGAACAAACAGCTGAAGCTTTGATGAGAGGAGCCGTTACTTTCAAATCCGACGACGATCCGCTGATCTGTGTTGCGCGCGACGCGCGAGCAGCGCGAGGTTCACTGAAGCGATAACAGCAGATGAATAGCAGCAGTTTCGTTACAGAATAAAACTGTTCTCTTCCTGCTTCTTCTTCTTCTTCTTCTTCTTCTTCTTCTCATATTCTTCTCATATATTATCATTATAATTATTATTAGACATACTTACTATTTTTTGTCGTTGTTTAAGTTTTAAATGAATCAATAAAATAGGCAAATGCTAATTAAATGCATGTATACTAGCTGCATCAGAAATATAATTTTCGAAATATATATATATATATATAGGCTATATATATATATATATTATTATATTATTATTATTATTATTTTAATAATGGTATTATTATAGGATAATAATTGTATTCTGGACTCACAGAACTATTAGGTTCCTCCAGATGCTGACTTTAACATAAGAGATCTTCCAGGAACCATTTAAATGTTAAAAGATCTTACAATAACCCTTCTATAGCATTCAAGTTCCTCTAATTTCCCCCAAAGCACTTCGAGGTCTCATGGTAGTGAAAAGGTACCTCCAGAACCTCTGAAATTTAATACAAAGTGCTTCAAGGATCCCATAAGTTCCAGCAAGAACCGCTAAGATTGTCAATGCTCCTCCAGTAACCCCAACTCTATGAGAAAGAGCTTTGAGGCACTTAAATTGTGTTTTTAGGTTCCTTGAGTATCCGACGGGATATTTGAGGCACCTTTAGTTTTTAGTTACTGGAGAAAGAGGAAGTTTGGTTATGATCATTTGGTTTCGTTAACAATACCATTCTCATTAATCATGACATTACTCTGTAACCATGTTTTGTTTTTCAAGTATCCAAAAGCAACCACTGTGCATTTCACGTTTAGCCATTTTCCTGAAATATGATAATCCAGCATGTAATTGATAGGAAAATTGCTCGTCTCCAGTCAAGACTTTACTGATGGATCATTATTTGTGGCAGGCTGCTGATGAGTTTTGACTGAAAGTAAATATGTTCCTCTTTCTCTCTATCCGGCTCAACTACATTAACATGCAAAAAGGCAAATTAGCCTCCCCACAGGAAGTCTTTGAAGGCAGCCAGGCCCAAGGTACTCCAATCAATGGCCTTGTTCCACAGGCAAGAGAGGAAAACAGCGATTTGCATGACAGAGGTAGTGGGCACTGGTGCACGAAGAGGATTACAGCGGGTTAAGAAGGAATTGTTCCAAAGACATGAAGTCATGGCAGGTTCTAAGGTTTACAGTAATATTTTCTTATTAGCATATGCTGCAATCACATGCTTGAAATTTAATCTGAAAACCTTTATCTCCTTTCAATACACTTTAAACAGTGGCAATGTGCAAATAACTATTTCTTTACCTTATTTAGACCTTAAACTTATTTTGTTAGTCTAATATATTTAGCTTAATTCAGAGAAGTTCAATTATATTCCTGATTTTCGGTTCATTTAGATCGTGTTTTTACTTTTTTTTATTTATTTTTTTTTTTCAGTGACTAAACTGATTCTCATTTTTTAAACATTTAGCAAGGTTTGTACACAGACGAAACAGCCATCCAGTGAACACAGAATGTTCCCCTAACGTTCCCGAATGGTCCCATGAGGTTATTTTTTTGGGAACCAAACAAGAACGTTATAGAAACGTTCCATGTAGGTTATTTTTAGGTTCCATATTTTTATAACGCAAGGAGAATGTTCCGGGAACGTTCCCTTAACCTTAAGGGAAAGTTCTAGGAACGTTCTGGGAACAAAAAACTAACGTTCCCAGAACCTAAATTTGTTTGCTGGGCAGGCTGCTTGAAGGGACTTCAAATCAATGAAATATCATTTCTTCAGTGATTTTCACTGTGTATATTTCATGTGAATTCTATCACACTAAAAAAACATGAATGGAATGTCAAATCCAGATGCTAATGTACACATGATGTGTCAGAGATTGCATGTGCATTTAAATCATATAAAAACAAATCACTTTGATGGTGATCCAGATTTTTTTTCCATTGACTCTAAACAGATTTAAAGTATATTCCGCAGCCATACAATTGACTAAAATCGTGCCATTGTTCTTTTGTTTGAGGGTTACCTGCACATTATGGGGATGTGCATGACCCCACACACTCTGATGCACACATTTTGCTTCAGAGCTCATTTTGCTCACTTTCTTTCCTCCTGCCTGCAAAGTGCTCAATACAGTATTGACTTGTTCTCCACGGCAACCTGCAAAATTCCACCGACTCCCCTCCACAAGCCTGGCGGTCTGTCTCTCCACCCCTCCCTCTATCGCTCGCTCTGTCTCCATCACTTCTCCCATCCCCCCATCTCCAGCTCCAGGGATATAGTGACACTCAATGTGTGTGTGGTTGAAAGCGGGAGTGTGTGTGTGTGCCATGACTTCAGATGTGCGTGTGCATCATGCATGTGTGTCCACCATGTGTGTGTGTGAGTGTGTTGTGGGGGTGGCTCATTGCATGGGGCTGCAGGCAGTGTGTTTTAAAGAGCCAGTCACACTAGCAGTCGTGATAACAATGACTTCAGCACAGCCATTTCAGTGCCCTGATCCAGAAAAAAAAACACACAACCATCCAAATCTATCGATCTATTTTTCTCTCGATAAAATAGCTTCAGAAAATCTATAAGAATGCTTGTGGCGTGAGGTGCACATAATTGCTTTCAAATATGCACATCATATAGAATGTGCTATCCTGTATTTGACTACGGTGCAGATATCAACTGGATTTGATACCAGTAGCATGAGTCTACCAGAAGGACACAGAGGGTCTGCCTGAGGGATGCGGTCCTGTGAAATGAGTATGTCATTATTAAAGGCTTGTTATGGAGGCGGATGCTGATCCTCTGTGTTAATGTGGAAATGTGATGGTGAGAGTATCTGAAGCTAATCACCCCCCACTGATGTCTGACTGCCACGCTCAAGGCCACTCCAAACCTTTCTCTCAGTTTCCAGTTTCCACCGTAGTCTCTATTTTGAAATATACTTTTTAGGGGCCAAGCACCGAAGGTGCGGAGGCACCTATTGTATCTGTTACGATTCTTATCATTATTATTCTTCCGTTTCTTCTTCTTCTGGCAGCCCATAGAAACGCTTGTGGGAAATTTGTGAAATTAGGCACACAGATAGAGGACAGTCTAAACTGTCACCATAGCGAATTTGGAGTCTCTAACTCAATCCCACTAGCGTCACCAATTGTCCAAACTTTCCCTCATGTTTATGCTAATAACTTTGGAACCATTTTTTCCTATACTATGATTCCTAGTAATTTTTCCACCATTTTGAATTTTCCAAATAAATTACTTTTTCTAACTCCTCCTAGGCCGATGCTCCAATTTTCATGAAAATTTAACCAGATCATCTCCAGACCATGCCGACAAAAAGTTATTGAATTCAAGTCAGTTCGTCCAAAAGTTTTCGATAAACACACAAACACATTTTACGTAGCACTTGCGAAAACATGTGTAAGGCTGTATCTCTGCAACGCTTTATCGTATTTAAACCAATCTTGTTACATGTCATCACAAGTATGACCTGATGGTACATGCAGCATTTCAGAAATATTAAAGCGATACAAAAAAGTTTTTAAAAAAATCTGTCATTTACTCAACCTCAAGTTGTTGCAAACCTGTATAAGTTTCTTTCTTCTGCTGAACACAAAGGAAGATATTTTGAAGAACTATTGGAAACAAAAGGTTTTTTGGCACCATTTACATCAATAGAAAAAAAAATACTATGGAAGTAAATAGTGCCAAAGTTCCAATCGTTCTTTAAGATATCTTGTGTTTAGCAGAAGAAAGAAAACTCATACAGGTTTGCAACAACTTGAGGGTGAGTAAATGATGACAGAATTTTCATTTTTGGGTGGAGTATCTCTTTAAGGAATATTACTATTGGCAAGCTAATGGGTGAGATTCAGCTATATACACTCTCAGGAAAAAAGGTACAGGCTTTATCCCTTAAAATAATAACAATAAAAAAAAAAACGTTTATGGAAGTAATATGTGCCTTTTAGTTATGAATATGCACAAATTGTCTGACAAACATCAACAAATATGTAACCTTTATAACACCACCCAGTGTTTTTGTACGTTTTTTTCTGAGTGTGTTAGGCCCACAGATTAACCTTTACCACCATAGAGTAAGTGCGTCAGAGCCACAAGAGAAAAAGAGTATGAGAGAAAGAATGGAAGAGCCTTGACAGGAAGCGATTGAATCATGTGTGCGCATAGAATAATTGAGTGTTCCACAGTGAGTCAGTCTGATTGGTCGTCATTGTTCAATAATCATGAACATTACCTTACTATTTATATACTGCTCTCTCAGGACTATGAGTCAACTGTGACGACAGTCTGTTTTCCCACTCTCATATGAAAAAGGGCAAAAAGGCACTTATATAACTTTAGTTATAATTGTGACAGCTGTAGACACTGTGTGTGTTTATGTTTGCAGGTGTGTATCTACTATAAGTATGTATATTCATTGTTCATTTTAAGGTTGTGGCACATTCATTTTTATTTTATTTTAGATGGGTTACAATCTCAAACCATCCCACATTTATGGAACAAAACAGTCGGAATAAAATCCTATTTGTCAAATATATACACAAACATCTTACAGTTTTTCTCGATTGTTTACACACATTTCCTGCAAGTATGCCTCATACTCTCAGAACTCTACACACAAATCTAAAAACACACACACAATCGGCAAAACCCCTCAATTCTAGTGCAAAATGAAACTTTGCATTCAAAACAATGTTATATATTCTCAAAATGTTATTTTGTTTTCAAATGACACACACAAACCATCATATGAATAGACATTTATAAGAACCAGTTGAACACTGATGTGCTCAATGTAAAACACTATGATCAATGGAAAACACTTCTTCTCCATTCATCATAATGAATTGGGCCTTTTTTGTTCAAGGTTACACTTACTACAGACATTACATACATAAGTGTGTTGTAAAATATTTGAGAATATTGTTTTTATACCCAGAACACACAAATACACGGTAACAAATATATTTTACTGTACTTTTCCCACAAAAACAATGGGAGATAGATCGCACATTTCATACACCCCATTCAACACAAAGTTGCACATACAGTGGTCTACATACAAAACTACAGAAAAAAAGAAGCTCTGATTGCTAATTGTAAAACTGTGTGACGTGTGTTTGTCCATGTGACGAGTCAGTGTGAATATTTGAATGGTAGTGTGTTCCTCGTGAAAAGAAGAGATTTTCTGCATGAAAATTGTGCCAAATGCAGAGAATTTGTGTGTAGTGTTTTGAAAAAAGTGTGTTTTAGAGCTGCAATTTGAGTGTAAAGCAGGAATTGTGCTTGTTGTTCATCAGAATTGGTTCAGGGGGTTGGTGAATGAGTTACATGTTGTGGTCATTGTGTCTCAAGTACCAGAATTTGTGTGTAAACAATTGAGAAAAACTGTAAGCTATAGAAAACTGTCTTCTGTAAGCTGATTGACTCCATAATACAGCAGGAAAAGTGTTCTGCCATTTAGACCTGAGTCTCCTTCACACCCACATCATTACACGTCACATGGATTATTATTATTTATTGAATTATTAATCATAGAAACATTTTATGCTGAATCATGTTACTGTAATATATTTGTACAATTTCAACTGCATGAACTATTCTCAGTAAATTATATTTCCATTAAAATTCATGGAGGCTTGATGAAACCTTCTGTATACAAACCTTTTGACGGACATAAAGATTTTAAACTTTGATATGGAGAAATCTGACTGTGTTCATACACTACAGTACATGGCCAGGACATGAATATTATTATTGGTATATTTATAGATTATATAATAGAATATTTATTATAGAATGAATGTGCCATAGATTGTTTAAGGGTATTGTGACAATGCTCTTGATGGATTGTTAAATAAAACAAAATCTATGACAAGGTTGCAAGAGAAGGTGGTGGTTCTTATCACAAACTATTTTTAGGCCTGGTTGATTGCAGACTTTATAATTCCCAAGGGAGTGTGTGCGTTTGCGTGAGAGAGACTGAGTGAGCAGGAGAGGGAGAGAAATAGGAAGAGAAGAAAACTGCTCTGGGAGACACAGCTGTCACTCAGCACAAGAATGAAATGGATAATTTACAATTGTAAGTTCCCTGGTGTGCAGTACTAATATCTGCATGCATTGAACACACCTTAATGAGACAGAAAGAGAGAAACAGAAAGGTGGAAAAGGACAATAAGCACAATGCTTATGTGTATATAAGCATCAGAACGCTGGACACGGGTCAAAAGGAATAACATGTGAGAGAAAGCCAGCTGTGAAAGAGCCAGTGAGTAGGAGAAAAGAGCATTCTGAGTAGGAGACAAGAGAATCCAGCCTGACAGAACAAAGGCAGCTCTCACTAGTAGGATTGTTTTAGCTGTCAGCAACAATGCCAGAGTGTGTATGTGTGAGAGAGATTTCAGGGTTTTAAATGTCTCCTTTGCTCCTCCTCCAACTAAAAAGAGAATTTGCCAGCTTTGTAGCTCAGCAAAGGAGGGAAGGACAGACCTTCAGTGAGTGAAGAGAGAACACAAAGATAATTCATCATAATACAGCAAATGAGCGAGCAGAGAGCGAGAGGAGGGGGTGATGCTGGGGAAAGCCACCAGCCTGTTCCCCTCCCCTGCCTCTCTCTCACACAGCAGCTTAATAAGTCTGTGTCATCTGCCTGAAGTGTGTGTGTGTGTGTGTGCACATTTGTGTTTGCCAGTTATTTTGGGATGTATTGCATGCTGGCATGCAGAAAAATGGCATTCATCATGTCCAATCTGTCAATGGCAACAAAGACAGAGAGACAAACATTGTTCCCCATGGACACACTAGAAACAACTAAAGACACACAACCACCAAACACACACAAACACACAACATACACTAGCCCATGAGAAGACAACCTAGATATATGGACTGGTCATATTGTGTGTGTGTGTGTGTGTGTGTGTGTGTGTGTGTGTGTGTGTGTGTGTGTGTGTGTGTGTGAGAGAGAGAGAGAGAGAGAGAGAGAGAGAGAGAGAGAGAGAGAGAGAGAGAATAGCTATGCCTTAAAGAGTTAGTTCACCCAAAAATAAAAATTATGTCATTAATGACTCACCCTCATATCATTCCAAGCCTATCTAACTATCTACAGTGTATCTATCTACACTGTATCAACAGGCATTAAGATGCGTTTTTGGTGATCGCAGTTGGTAAACCAAAACACTTTACCATTTACTCCTGGTATTACAGTTTTTTCAGTCACGGTACATTTCTCGAATCATCCTTGAAATTTGCAAACCAGTAAGGGCATTACTCAAAACAATTTGTACAAATAGCAAAACACCATGGATTACCTGCAAAAGCCAGTCTCTTGTTCAAAATCCAACAGTGTCAATGAACATGTCCTTGTGTCATTGTGTACAGATAACACAATCAAATTGCTTATTCATGTTGTCCATATAACAGTCTACTCTGGAAGGATGTTCTGATGTATGGATAAAGTTTTGATGACAATTATTGTAAATTGTAGCTTACACCCTAGTGTATGTGGGAGTTTGATTGCCAGAGATTGGACAAGATTCACATTTACGCTTTAATGGTTTGTACTGTAATTTGTTGAAAGACCATGTCCTTGCAAAACAAAAAGGAAAGACAGAACACAAAGAAAAAAGTAGAAGTGAACATTGGACAATCTCCCAGGGAAAACTGTACATGCATATTATGAGAACTTGTTCCACCATTTTGCATGTAAAAACTTATGCTATGAACTAATGCCTAAATGTTGTGGGGGTGAGACTATTCAACAGAGACCCATTATAATACATTTTGATCAACATGATAAAACAATTGATAATGTATGAAACAGCTGATAATTGTACATAATCATTTGCATGGATTTACTAAAGCATTTGTAACTTGTTCAAAGAAATGAGAAACTGCTGTTTTGATGTGGAGAAGTGACATAATGATGTAAAGATTGAACAGAATTTCAATTCTGATCTGAAAAATTGTACCAAATACGACTGAGAATGGCAAGCCGTTTTAGCTTTTATTCATTTCCAGGATATGAATTCTTGATATCAACAATGCCTTTTTTAATATCAACAATTTAATTGTTGTTGAATTCTTGATATCAATAATTGAATTCGTGATATCAAAAAATGGCATTGCTGATGTCAACAATTGAATTGTTGATATCAACAATTGAATTGCTGATATCTGTAATTGTATTTTCACTAGTGAAATGTCATCATAGGCTATGGCAAGCCGTTTTAGCTTTTATTCATTTCCAATGCATTCTCATCCTTTAACGTCATATAGAATGCTATATGACAAAACGGCGCTATACTACGCACATGGCACCCGTTATCGTTACAGTTTTTTCTGATTGCTTAAGCACATTTTTTGTAACTATTGGCTAGTTTTGCAAAACTCTACACACAAATAAGAAAACCTTTCACCCAATTATCAAAACATTGTAGTTCTCTTGCAAAAGCAAACACAGCTAGATTAACTCTTCACACCTTCGGAAAAATTGTGTTTTCGTATCAAACAGTAAACACAAGCCATCAAATACTAAGCACACAATGTGCCAACTACACACTGATGGTATGAATACAAAACACATCTGGCTTTTGCTGTCTCTGTGTACAGATGTCAATTTGAGGTCATACTTTTGTCATAGTGTCATGTAAACATACAAGGATACAAACTTCAAGTATTGGTGTTTATTCACACTCATAAAAACAAAGACAAAGTCAGAACACAAAATAGTAATTTTACAAAAAAAAAAAAAAAAAAATCAGCCTACATCATGTCGTCTTTCTGGGTTCGGCTGCAAAATTACGTCGACATCACATGCAATATCCTCCAGTCCAAGGCACCAGGGAAAATATGTCCTTGAATGCCGTATCCAGGCCTGACATGATGCCTGGTCAATATCTCCACATGCCTCCTCCATTGCCTGTAAAAGGGCTACCTGTTGATGAGGATGACGGTCGTACACTTTCCAGAACTCCTCAATGGGATTTACGTAAGAATGGAGAGTATGGAGGGAGGTTGAGTGCCATGAAAAATGTGTGGTCTGTAAACCAGTTGCGGACTAAAATTGTCCCATATGATGACATATCGGGTATGCTCTTCAACTCCACATCCTCTCCCTCTGCCTCCTTGTCCTCTTCTAGCTCCTTCCTCCAACTTCTTCACCTCCACGTCCTCTCCCTCGGCCTCCTCTGATTCTCACTCTTACTGCTCCTTCCATTGTACTCCACACAGACAGCTTACCTGTGGCTTATTTATAGTGCTTAGGCTGATTGCAAAGTGAACTAATTTTCTAAAACAGTTTTCAAATGTGAAAGTGAGCCAGACAGTTGGCAAAATAGCGTTAATGATAGCCATACATGTGTATAATTTTGCTAGAAGTGTGTTGGAAATTTGGTAATTGAGTGTAAGCAGTGAGTTGTGTTTAAAGTTCTGCAAAAATAGTGTTGTGCAGTGAATTGTGCCTACAGTTTTGCAAACTCAGTGAGTGGTTTTGCTATACGTATTAATAGTTTTAGAAATTGTGCTACAAGAATCACGATTAGCGCTTAAGCATTCAGAAAAAACTGTAATATAACACGTGCTGTGAGGGCTAAGTTTAGGTGTGGGGTAGGGTGTGCGTGTCATATATTCACGCTAAAGGATTTATAACGTCTTGGGTTCGTGTGTTATATTAACGATAAAGGGTGCCATGTGCGTAGTATAGCGCCGTTTTTGCATATAGCGTTCTATATGACGTTAAAGGATGAGAACGGGCTGTCATTTCCAGGATATGAATTGTTGATATCAAGAATTCAATTGTTGATATCAACAATTATATTTATTGATATCAAGAATTTAATTGTTGATGTCAACAATTAAATTATTGAAATCAACAATTACATTCTTGATATCAACAATTACATTTTTGATATCAACAATTACATTGTTGATATCAAGAATTCAATTGTTTATATCAACAATTACATTTTTGATATCAAAATGTAATTCTTGATATCAACAATTGTATTTTCACTAGTGAAATGTCACCATAGACTGCCATTCAAAACCAATTGTTGAAGTCAACAATTGATTTCTTACTAGTTGAAATTCCAATTTCACATATCAGAGATACAATCATTACTAGTAAAAACCTTTATTTTTTTATATCAAGAATTCAATTGTTACTAGTTGAAATGTCTATTCTTGATATTTTCACAATTGAATTGCTACTGGTAACAATGTTCATTTATGATATCAATAATTAAATTTTTACTAGTGACAATGTTAATTTCTGATATCATGAATGTGATTGTTACTAGTAAGAAAGCCATTTTAGATATCTGAAATAATATTGATATCAGAAATACATTTTCAGATATCAAAAATGGTAATTTTTACTAGTAGCAATTGAATTGTTGATATCAAGAATAGACATTTCGGTAACACTTTAGAATACGGTTACTTCGTTAATGAATAACTACACAAGAACCAATGATTAACACAATATTAACAATCTAGTAACTATTATTAACTAACAAGAAACTCTGATTAACGAACTAGTAAGTAATAGCGCACAGATGAAAGTGGTAGTTCACTATTAACTAATCAATAACTTCTATTTTTTTAATACTTCCCAGAGAACTACTGAAAAAGTGTATTAATAATCTAGTAACTACTATTAACTAAAAGAAACTCTTATTAACAAATTAGTAAGTAATAGCTCACAGATGAAAGTGGTACTATACTTCTGTGGGAATTACTAATGAACTAACTAGTGTAACGGAGGCCAGCTAGTAGTTGCTGTGCGAGTAAATCGACAGACACTAGAGGCTGCAGTCTTTAGCCTCCTTGTTAGCACGCCTGACTCTCATGCCGGAGACCCGGGTTCGAGGCCCGCTCGGAGCGGGTCGAGTTGGACCCGGGCGTGAGAGGTTACATTGGTGCCGTGACCCGGATGAGAGTGAGGTTTAGGGGTGTGAGTGTAACGGAGGCCAGCTAGTAGTTGTTGTGCGAGTAAACCTCACTCCCCGAATCTCAATAGGCGCTCTAGCGACAGACGTTAGAGGCTGCAGTCTTTAGCCTCCTTGCTAGAGCGCCCGACTCTCACGCCGGAGACCCGGGTTCGAGGCCCGCTCGGAGCGGGGCGAGTAGGACCCGGGTGGAGGGGTTACACTGGTAATGACTCAAGTGTTACTAAACACATTTTCTAAAAGTATACAAAAACTCTAGTGTTAAATTAACTCTCCTGGGAGTTTATTTGGCTCCAGACTCAAGAGTGTTAACGTGTTAAAATATGATTGTTAAATTAACACTCCAGAGTGTTAAAGTTAATGAGCTAATTAAGTGATTAATTGAATGATAATTGACCATCATTGAAGACACCTGATGTTAACAAGCAGAATCACTGAAGAAGAAAAATCTCATTTTCGAAGTCACCATAATGGTGATCATTATTTGCTTCAGTAGGCCTCTTGACCCTTAAACTATTAACATTAGATTTAGTTTGGCTGTTGTAACTGAGTTACAACTGTCAGATGAACTTAGAGAAAAGGTGATCAGGTGGTGTTGATTATGGTTTGACATAACCCACTGAGCAAAATGATGTCCAAAAGACATTTTTCAACGTCTTTGTCACAAAAGTCGGACTTTGAAAAGACATCCACTGAGGGGCCAGAATGAAAGTTTTTATGACATCTTTTTTGACGTGTTCTGGACATCTGAAAAAGATGTTAATGGATCCTTCGTACAAGGTTAAAAACTAGTTCAAATGTGAATGGTAAATGGCAAATGGACTGCATTTATATAGCGCCTTCATAGACCTAATGGCCACCAAAGCGCTTTACATTTGCCTCACATTCACCCATTCATACACTCATTCACACACCGACGGCGGTGTCAGCCATGCAAGGCGCCAGCCAGCTCGTCGGGAGCAGCTGGGGTTGTCTTGCTCATGGACACTTCGACACTTGGTCAGGTGGAACCGAGGATTGAACCACCAACCTTTCGGTTCGTAGACAACCCACATGAACCACTGAGCCACTGCCGCCCCAAATGTGGCCATTTTAGTTCAAATGTGGCCATTTTCAACATTATTTATGGTCTCATTTAGACAATTTATACTGTTTCTTGACCAAATAAACACTCTCAGGATCCATTAAATTAAAACTCATGTTTATTTCAATGTAATTTCCTTACATTGTTTAGATGGTGATATTTATTTTATTTTGAGTCACCATTGTGGTGATCAGTGTTTGCTTTAGTTGGGCTTGGTCCCAATAATTTGTACTTTAGCTTTTCTTTGGCTGTTGTAACACCATTGTTGTGACAGAGAAAGCCAAGAAAATTGACTCTCATCAGCTCCTTGTTGTTGTTGTTGTTGTTGTTGTTGTTGTTGTTGTTGTTGTTGTTGTTGTTGTTGTTGTTGTTGATGATGATGATGATGAAATCAACATAAAGTGGGCATTTAACGTTGTGTTTAGACTTTTGTGTTTGTACACTGAAAAAAGTGATTTTGGAGAGTGGTAAATATAATCTGTGGAAACCATATAAAATATACATGATTATTGCAGCCAGCCAACGAATTCTAAAGTAATGGGTAAATTCTACATATGCTACCCATTCGTCAACAGTAAGAACTATCACATAGAAAAATGCAGTAAAATATACCCCCAAACCGTGAGTTTTTTTTTTTTTGCTTTAAATTGCGCATGCGTCAGCCAGCCCGCGTTTTTGAGTGAGTGTGGTCGACGCTGGATCTTCTCTCTCTGGCTGCCATCGAACAGCAGAAGTGAAGGTAAGCTATTTACATAGGATTCCTGTATATTTTTTAATTATGAGATATTACACTTCACTTGTATTCGGCTTTCGTTTGTTTAACATGCCATTACTTGAAATTAAAGTTCGAATCTGTCGCTAGCGTCGCCATAGCCCGCCCGGGACACATCAAGCCGATGGTCGGCCGTTGGGCAACGTGTTCAAAGTTACTATCAGATTTAATGTGATTTCCTTGACAAATTATACTAATATTAAACATATAAAAGTCTCAGGTTTCAGTATTTGACCATTTTATATTGGCTCCCATATTGTCGTCATGACAGATTTCGACCTAACAACGTCCCTCAGTGCTTTAATTCAGCTCAAAAATATGCAGATTCTGAGAAATATTTATAGATTATCATAGGTTTATGTCGGATTTCTGTATATATAGATTTTATTTATTGAATATATCCAAAATGGGCCGATGTAATCATAAGAGCGCATACTCAGAGTGAGTTTTCAATACATACAGGCAGCCCGGGGGCGCCGTGTGCACATTCTTATAACGTTACTCAATATATGTCACGAAGAACACACCTGACCATAACAAAGTTTCCAAAGATCGCTGAATACACGCAGATAAGGATGTTTTGGACACAATAAACATGATTGCAACGATTTATGTTATGTTCTGACTTTTGCATTTAGTTTGTTACTTTCTCCCCCTAGTGGTCATCTGGGAGTAATTCATTGTGTACAACTCTTACATTGCTATCATTGGTTGATTTTATCACATGATGCAGTTTGATCAGGAAACATTAGTAGTTATTTTCCATGCGGTCGGCTCCAGTCTCCTTATCCTGTTCTCACTCTGTTTGTGCCTTGAGAAAGCTTCGCTTGTAAGTTGGATTTGAATTTATACTTAATTATTCTTTAATACACAAGTGTCATATAAGATGTTCTGTGATGTTGAATATTTATTTGTTAACATGTGCAACTGCTATCGTGTAGCCTTTCAGCTAAAAGGTAGCTAATAGTTTGTTAGTTTAGCTGTTGAACTGCACATACTATGTTTACAGTTATAAGCTGTTACGTTCTCCGAGGATATGTGTTTCTTTTGTTGTTGTTTTGCTTTCACTTTCTCCGCTATCACCTCTCAGGGCGGTGCTACTGGCTGTCTGTCATCATTGGGACGTGGAATGGGATGGGCGTCCTTATAAAAGACTGACGTGGACCGGAAGCGAGAGAGAGAGAGAGAGGGAGCTGTTGCTCTTTGTTTTGGGTCACGCCGTGATATTGGCGTGCCTCATTTGTTTTCTTTTGTTTTGTTTTTGTTACTGAAGGTTAATACCTTGGAGTACATATTTTGTTTGTTTATTTTGTATTACGTTAAGAACTTGAGTTATTATGTTTCTTCTTTTTTTTACTATTTATCTTGTTTTGGGTCCGGCCCGGGAGTAGTAGTCAGGAAAGCATGTCACGTGACTTCCATCACAACACCTAGGGAAGCACGCTGTTAGAACACCAGGTAAGGAGCGGGTGCTATCTGTGTATGTTTAAGTTTTATGTAGAGTAGGGTAGCGAGGGCGTGTTGAGCGCCGTCGATTTTGTTTTCTTTTTTTCTTTGGTGTTGTAGTTTAGTGGGGATGGGAAGTTAGAATGGGGTTTTTGTTTTGATTATTTCTTTGCTTTAAGCCCCGCTTAGACTCCTACTCCCTGGGTACGGCAATTGTATTATTCTCTCCCTCTCATTTGTGCACCTGGTGGTCACGAATAAATACCTTCATTTATATGATTCAAACCTCCTTGTGTTATCGTGGTATTTCGCTCCAGCATCATAATAGTGTAACTAAGGCTAACTAATTCTGGGACATATTATTTAAAAGAAAAAAGTACTTTATGTTGTGTCCTTTCATCCCCTGGCCTGAGTCGTTTTAGGGACGTAACATAAATTGGGGGCTCGTCCGTTCCTAAAAGCCTGGAGACGTTGTTGTGGGCTGGTTCATTGTTTGGGGGTTATTTACGAGATCGAAGGATTTAGTAGGTCTACGTTTGGGATTTGTGCCGACCTGTAGATTTTATCATGACATCTAATGCGCAGGATTTTATTGCGAATCCTTCGTTTGAGACATTTGAGAAATGTAGAAAGGATGAATTGATCGCTATAGCTGACCACTTCCGAATTTCTGTTAAGCAGCAATTGTTAAAAAAGGAAATTAAAGATTTTTTGCTACATCGATTAGTGGAAATGGATATTTTGAATTTATCTGGGGCGGAGGGAGAAGCAGATCAAATTGCCGTTAATGCGCAAAGAATTAAAGCTGGGGAGAAAGTGGTGGGACTTGCTGGGACGGAGACGGAGGTCGAAGGCCGAGCGGCTCTGCCACTTTTCGAACCGCTTTCCCCGGCCACGCCGGGATCAGGGGAGGATGCGAAACTGAAAGTTCGCCTCGCCCGACTCCGCATTGATGCGGAGGAGAGAGCGCAAGTACGTCAGGGCGAATTTGATCTGCGGCTCAAAATCCGTAGCCTAGAAATTGAGGCAGAGAAGGAGGTGAACTTACGCCGGTTAGAGATAGAGGGGAGGAAGCTCGCACCTGTCGCTGCTGGCCCTGTCACCTCTCACTCGGTGAGTAAGAATACTGCAGGTCATGCTGCATTTGATGTGAGTAAAAATCTTCCCTTAGTGCCTCTGTTCAGGGAGTCGGAAGTGGATAGCTATTTTGGAGCTTTTGAGCGAATAGCGGTCTCGTTGGGATGGCCGAAAGATGTTTGGACATTATTGTTGCAGTGCCGGTTGTCGGGGAAAGCTTTGGAAGTTTTCTCCGCGCTTTCGTTAGAGGATAGTTTACAGTATGAGACTGTCAAGATAGCTATCCTTCGTTCGTTTGAGTTGGTTCCGGAGGCTTACCGGCAAAAATTTAGAAACCACAGGAAAAATATGAATCAGACCTTTGTTGAATTCGCGCGCGAGAAAGGGGTGCTGTTTGATAAATGGTGTGTCTCAAACAAAGTAACAGATTTTTCGTCTCTCCGAGAATTAATTTTGCTTGAGGAGTTCAAGAAATGTCTGCCGGAACGCGTGGTTCTGTATTTGAATGAGCAAAAAGTTACCGATCTTGCAACTGCAGCCGTGCGCGCGGATGAGTTTGCGCTCACGCATAAGAATGTGTTTTTTAGTGTACGCCCGGATAGAAACACGGCAGCGGGTGCAGCTCAGCCTCAGGTGTTTCAGGGAAAACTTGTTAACGAACAGGTAAAGGTGGCGGGTGAACAATCGAAAGAGAGACGTGAGTGTTTTTATTGCCATAAGACTGGACACGTTATCGCAGATTGTTTAGTGCTGAAGCGCAAATCGCAGAATGGTTCACAGCAGAAGCCTGTTGCTTTTGTAAACACGGTTCCTGAGGAGTCCTCAAAAGTGTTATCTGAAGTATATAAGCCTTTCTTATTGGGAGGGTTTGTATCATTTAGTGGTAATCTTGAGGAACAGGTGGAAATACAGATGTTGCGTGATACCGGAGCTGCTCATTCGTTCATATGTGCTGATGTGTTGCCCTTTTCTAATCAGTCACATTTAGGATCTAGCATATTAGTTCAGGGGTTTAGTATGGAGGTGGTTAAGGTGCCGTTGCATCGTATATATGTGAGGTCTGAATTAGTCACGGGATTTGTCAATGTGGGGGTGCGTTCTGCGTTACCTGTTCCAGGGGTGTCATTTATTTTAGGAAATGACTTGGCTGGAGGGAGAGTGTTACCTGCACTAGAAGTAGTTGACAGCCCTGTGTTGTCTCTGGAATCAGAGGAATTAGCTCAAACATACCCTGATCTTTTTCCAGCATGTGTTCTCACTCGTGCGCAGGTTAAAAAAAAGGCTGAGGAGGTGGTGTTGGAGGATACCTTTTTGTGTGAGTCTGGTGAAGCTGTGGCGCACAGCGATCCTGTTGGTAAAGATACAGAAGTTATGAAGGTCGGTAATGTTGTTTTGCCTTTATCAGTTACTCGTGAGGAAATCGTGGAAGCCCAGAAGATGGATGAAACTTTGTCGAAGTGTTTCATTGCAGCAAGGGATGGTAAGGACAAGGGAGGCTCGTATATCATCGATGATGGTTTATTGTTGCGTAAATGGCAGCCGCCTTCCACTACGAGCGAGGAGAGTGTAATAGTATATCAAGTGGTAATTCCTTCCACATACCGGGCTCCCGTTCTTTCCCTGGCGCATGATCACGTTTTTTCTGGACATCTGGGGGTCACTAAAACGTATGACCGTGTTTTGCGACATTTTTTTTGGCCTGGACTTAAGAAGGATGTGGCAAATTTTTGTCGAACATGTCACACATGTCAATGTATGGGAAAACCGAATCAAGTTATTCCCCCGGCTCCACTGGTGCCTATCCCAGCATTAGGTGAGCCGTTTGAGAATGTAATTGTGGACTGTGTGGGACCGCTCCCTAAGACAAAGTCGGGTAATAGGTTTGTTCTTACTATCATGTGTTCTGCTACCCGGTATCCAGAGGCCATACCGTTACGAACGATTACTGCTAAAGCTGTAATTAGGTCCCTTATTAAATTTTTTTCTACTTTTGGACTGCCAAAGTTCGTCCAAACTGATCAAGGAACGAATTTCCTTTCCAGAGTGTTCAAGCAGGTGTTGAGTTCGCTCAATATAAAACATCGTGTGTCAAGTCCGTATCATCCTGAAAGCCAGGGAGCCCTGGAAAGGTTTCATCAAACGCTGAAATCGATGTTGAAAAAGTACTGTGTGGACACCGGTAATGAATGGGACGAGGGACTTCCTTTCGTTTTATTCGCTATACGAGAGACAGTACAGGAGTCGTTAAGGTTTAGTCCAGCTGACCTGGTCTTCGGACATTCAGTTAGGGGACCTTTAAAGGTGCTTAAGGAACAAATGCTTGGCATTAGTAATGACTCTAGCCCGAAAATCAATGTGTTGGATTACGTTTGCAGACTTCGCGAACGTGTGCAGAACGCCTGTGACTTGGCTAAAGATTTTTTATCTCAGACTCAGCGTGACATGAAGAAACGGTTTGATAAAAAAACACTTCTTCGTTCATTTTCTGTGGGAGACAGAGTATTAGTATTGTTACCGATCCCAGGGTCTGCATTGTCAGCACGTTTTGCTGGACCGTATGAAATCGTGGGTAAGAAGAGTGAAACTGACTATGTAGTTAAAACGCCTGACAGGAGGCGGCAGCGAAGAATTTGTCATATTAACATGCTAAAAATGTATCATTCCAGAGATGACGTGGTCTTAAATTCCCCTCTGGATGAGATTGCAGGGCCCGCTCTCTCTCCGGTGGCAGTGAATTGCCCTGTGGAAGCGTCATCCGTTGCTGCAATTGATGAGGATGGTTTGATGTTACGCAGCGATCCGTTACCTTCCCCACGTTTGTCGAACTCCGAGGTATTGCGCGATCTTTCAAGCTTCCTTGTCGGGTTAACTGAGTCACAGAAACAGAATGTGACTGCGCTCATTCATGAGTTTTCTGCAATTTGTGGTGATATTCCCACACAAACACATGTGTTGTGCCATGACATCAATGTGAAGGATGCGCAGCCTATTAAGCAGCATCCATATAGGATGAATGCAACTAAGAGATCTTTAATGAAAAACGAAGTTGAATACTTAGTAAGAGAAGGTCTTGCTGAACCTAGCAGTAGTCCGTGGAGCTCACCGTGCCTACTTGTCCCGAAATCAGACGGAAGTTATCGATTTTGCACGGACTATCGTAAGATTAACGCTGTCACGGTGCCAGATTGTTTCCCTCTGCCTCGTATGGAGGATTGTATTGACAATTTAGGCTCAGCCCAGTTTGTTAGTAAATTAGATCTTCTGAAGGGATATTGGCAGGTGCCGTTAACCCCTCGAGCTTCAGAGATTTCTGCTTTCGTAACGCCTGATTCATTCATGCAGTACCGAGTTATGGCATTCGGATTACGAAACGCCCCGGCCACTTTTCAAAGATTAGTAAATACTGTACTTGCCGGAGTTTCAAACTGTAGTGCTTACTTAGACGACTTGGTGGTGTATTCGACGAGTTGGCCTGAACATTTATCCCTGTTGGAAAAAGTGTTCCAACGCCTTGAAAAAGCTTCATTGACTTTGAATCTAACCAAGTGTGAATTTGGCAAAGCCACTGTCAGATATTTGGGAAGGCAGGTAGGTCAGGGTCAAGTTCGTCCTGTGGAAGCTAAAATTCTAGCCATTCTCGAGTTTCCCGCACCGTCGACAAGACGTGAATTGCGGCGTTTTCTAGGGATGGCAGGGTACTACAGAACTTTCTGTAAAAATTTCTCCACTGTGGCTCGTCCTTTAACGGATCTGCTTAGCCCTGTAAAAACTTTTAGCTGGTCTTTGGAAAGTCAACAAGCTTTTGAGAATATTAAGGCATTGCTGTGTAGTGCACCGGTGTTGTCTGCGCCTAATTTCACGGTGCCGTTTAAGCTTGAGGTTGACGCGAGTGCGTACGGCGCGGGTGCAGTACTTCTCCAGGAGAGTGCAGATGGAGTCGATCATCCCATTTGTTACTTTTCAAAGAAATTCAATAAGCACCAAATCAACTACTCAACTATTGAGAAGGAGGCATTAGCTTTGCTGTTGGCACTCCAGAATTTTGAAGTATATGTGGGATCTACGGCATATCCAGTGATTGTTTACACCGATCATAATCCCCTGACCTTTCTGTGCCGAATGTATAACCAGAATCAAAGGTTAATGAGGTGGGCTTTAATTGTCCAAAATTATAACATCGAAATTCGGCATAAACGAGGCTCGGAGAACGTAGTAGCTGATGCGCTTTCAAGAGTTGGAGAAGGTGTATGAATGTTGATATTGTTGAATTTTTTTTTTTTTTCCCCTTCCTTGTGGAATTTGTAACAAACATCATGTTTGTTTTTTTTAGGGTGGGGATGTTACGTTCTCCGAGGATATGTGTTTCTTTTGTTGTTGTTTTGCTTTCACTTTCTCCGCTATCACCTCTCAGGGCGGTGCTACTGGCTGTCTGTCATCATTGGGACGTGGAATGGGATGGGCGTCCTTATAAAAGACTGACGTGGACCGGAAGCGAGAGAGAGAGAGAGAGGGAGCTGTTGCTCTTTGTTTTGGGTCACGCCGTGATATTGGCGTGCCTCATTTGTTTTCTTTTGTTTTGTTTTTGTTACTGAAGGTTAATACCTTGGAGTACATATTTTGTTTGTTTATTTTGTATTACGTTAAGAACTTGAGTTATTATGTTTCTTCTTTTTTTTACTATTTATCTTGTTTTGGGTCCGGCCCGGGAGTAGTAGTCAGGAAAGCATGTCACGTGACTTCCATCACAACACCTAGGGAAGCACGCTGTTAGAACACCAGGTAAGGAGCGGGTGCTATCTGTGTATGTTTAAGTTTTATGTAGAGTAGGGTAGCGAGGGCGTGTTGAGCGCCGTCGATTTTGTTTTCTTTTTTTCTTTGGTGTTGTAGTTTAGTGGGGATGGGAAGTTAGAATGGGGTTTTTGTTTTGATTATTTCTTTGCTTTAAGCCCCGCTTAGACTCCTACTCCCTGGGTACGGCAATTGTATTATTCTCTCCCTCTCATTTGTGCACCTGGTGGTCACGAATAAATACCTTCATTTATATGATTCAAACCTCCTTGTGTTATCGTGGTATTTCGCTCCAGCATCATAATAGTGTAACTAAGGCTAACTAATTCTGGGACATATTATTTAAAAGAAAAAAGTACTTTATGTTGTGTCCTTTCATCCCCTGGCCTGAGTCGTTTTAGGGACGTAACATAAGCATTCCAGCTGAATGTAAAATATAAATATATATGTTTCAGCTTTGTAGCTTAAAGGTATATTATTTTATGTCTGTTAATGTATGATGTGTTTGAATAGCATTCAGTGATTGGTGCTATCTTTTTGTATCATTTCAGTTTTACAAAATTCCTTCATGAGAATTACGACAACAGTAAAGAGCCTTGAACTTTACTCCAGCTTCTGACTTTCTCTTGAAGCCTGTTAGCTATCTGTCGATTTGTGTACAGTCACACACACTGAGGACAGAATAGTAAAAAAGCGTCTTCACGGCGGGCAAAACAGCAACGAGAAGATCAGGTACTGAGCCAGTACACCCTCTCAAGCATACTAAGGCCTCTTTATTCATCCCATCTAATACAACTTGGAGGATTGTTAACCATAATGTCACATACCAGTGAAGCTGGATTGGAAAAGGTGTCCATCACTGATGGTGATGTTAAAGATCAGGAGACAACGCATGAAGCAAGATCACAACGTTCCACCTCATCAAGCACATCTAAAGTATCCTCAGCTAGCAGGGCCGCTACTAGGGCCCGTGCTAAAGTGGAAGCTGCACGTGCACGTGCCACCTTTGTTCAGAAAGAAGCTGAATTGAAGATAAAAGAGGCACATCTTGTAGCTGATTTGAAGGTTGAGGAGGCACGGATAGCCGCTGAGTTATCAGCTTTAGAGCATGAGAGAGAGATTGCAGTAGCCTTGGCTGAAGCTGAAGTTCTTGAGGCAGCAGCGGAAATCGAAGGTACACAAGGCAGTAGGAGTCTTCACAACGCGGCTCAAGTCGCCATTCAGCGCACACGTGAATACGTCGAACACCACTCCCAGCTACATCTCAGTGATGAGAAACCCCCAGTACTTGAACCATATACACCATCACTGTTGCCGCCGCTCATCAAACCCGACATTCAATCAAACAGAAAGGAGTGTCTCCCTGGTCCCAGCAGCGCTTCTCATTTCATACCCAAGAATGAGGGTGCAATTCAGGCTGCAGTACAACTGCCAGAAAGAGCGACGTCTGTGATTCGTCAATTCACCACAAGGGACAGCAGCCATAAAATGCATCAGTCTGAAAGGCCAATGCCAGCAATTCATCACCACTCCCATGATCACCTCCTCTCTACTCATCATCACCCTTGCTCTGTCAGTAAAGCCTCATTACAGACACATGTTGGGTATACAGACGACAGGGAAGGTATGAGTGATATTGCAAAGTATTTGTTACGTCGAGAGCTGGTGAATTCTGGCCTGATCAAATTTAATGATCGTCCAGAAAATTACTGGGCTTGGAAATCTTCATTCTGCAATGCTATTGGAGGATTGAACTTAAGTGCTGGCGAGGAGCTTGACCTCTTAACAAAATGGTTAGGAAACCAGTCTTCAGAGCACGTCATACGAATTCGTTCTGTGCATGTTGCCAGGCCTGACATAGGTTTAAGAATGGCTTGGGATCGCCTAGAGGAGTGCTATGGCTCCCCCGAGGTTATCGAAAGAGCTCTCTTTGAGAGGAATGAGAACTTTCCTAAAATCAGTCATAAAGACCCTGTAAAGCTCAGGGAGCTGGGAGACCTTCCAAGGGAGTTAGCGTCTGCAAAATCAGAGGGTTACCTGCCAGGGCTCTCATACTTGGACACCGCTAGGGGTGTAAACCCAATCGTTGAAAAGTTGCCAATTGGTCTGCAAGAGAGGTGGTTAGCTCAAGGCTCACAATACAAGGAGCAATACAATGTATCTTTTCCTCCATTTGCATACTTCACAGACTTCATATGCAGTGAAGCACGCAGAAGAAACGACCCAAGCTTCACTCTCTCAACAGCCCCTGTAGCTCCATTGAATAGTTCCCACCGGTTTACTACAGGTCCATCAAAGCTTGAACGAGTGGAAAAGAGACCAGCATATGGGAAAAGCTATATCTCTGCACACAAGACTGAAATCGCAACGTTACAAACAGCTTCTCAGGCGGACAGTTCAAGCAGCAGGCGAGGTGAAATAGACAAACAATGCCCTATCCACAAGAAACCTCATCCTCTGAAAAAGTGTAGAGGTTTTCGAAGCAAGTCATTAGAAGAGCGTAAGGCGTTTCTTAAAGAAAATGGTGTCTGTTTCAGATGTTGCTCTTCTACCAGTCACCTGGCAAAGAACTGTGAAGCGGTTTTGAAGTGTGCAGAATGTGAGAGTGACAGACATGTTGCAGCATTGCACCCTGGACCCCCACCATGGGACAGGAAAGATCCCTCCTCAGAGCATGGCGGGGAGGGTGAAAGAGAAACACTTCAGCAGGCAGTCACCTCTAGGTGCACAGAGGTTTGCGATGACAGTATGAAACCTAGATCCTGTTCCAAGATTTGCCTAGTGAAGGTTTATCCTAAAGAACGCCCTGAAAAAGCTGTAAAAATGTATGTCATTCTAGATGACCAGAGCAACAGGTCCCTGGCCAGGTCTGAATTCTTTGACCTCTTTCAAATTGAAGGGTTAAACTCACCATATACTCTGCGCACATGTTCAGGGGTCACTGACGCGTTTGGGAGAAGAGCCACGGGGTTCATGGTGGAGTCACTGGATGGAACAACAAGTGTGATGCTCCCCACACTCATTGAATGCAATCACATGCCAAATGACCGCTCAGAGATTCCAACTCCAGCAGCCGCACAGCACCACTCACACCTGAAGTCCATAGCTCACAAGATACCACACTTAGATCTAGAGACCCAGATACTACTCCTTCTGGGACGCGACATCATCCAGGTTCACAAAGTCAGAGAACAACGTAATGGGCCACCCAGAGCACCCTACGCTCAAAGACTAGACCTTGGCTGGGTTGTTATAGGTGACGTTTGCTTGGGCTCAGCCCACAAGACAGAGTCTGTGACTTCTTTTCGGACTAGCATGCTTGAAAATGGACGTCCATCTATCCTTACTCCATGTCCCAATCGCATTCAAGTCAAGGAGAGGTTTGGCAACGAAGGACTACACAGCATAAATTGTCATGGCCTTACACACCACATCTCAGTCCTCCATGACAGCAGCCTCGGCAGCACAATCTTTGAAAGAACCAAGGATGATGACAAAGTGGGTCTCTCCATCGAAGATGAGCTTTTCCTGGAGCTTATGGATAAAGAAATGTTTATGGATGAGTCCAACAGCTGGGTGGCACCTCTTCCATTTCGATCACCACGGCGAAAGCTACTAAACAATCGAGAGCAAGCTCTTAATCGTCTTACCTCTTTGTGCCGCACACTTGAAAGAAAACCTGAGATGAAAACTCACTTTGTGAACTTCATGCAAAAGATTTTCGATCATGACCAGGCAGAGCTGGCTCCACCGCTGCAGGAGGGAGAGGAACGATGGTACTTACCCATCTTCGGTGTGTACCACCCTCAGAAGCCGAATCAGATAAGAGTCGTGTTTGATTCCAGCTCTTAGCATCATGGGATTTCTCTCAACGATGTGTTACTTAAAGGCCCAGATCTGAACAACAGCTTACTTGGAGTCTTACTACGGTTCCGAAGAGAGTCAGTAGCAGTGGTAGCAGACATTGAGCAGATGTTTTACAGTTTTACTGTCAGAGAAGACCACCGAGACTTCCTTCGGTTCCTTTGGTTCAAGGACAACAAACCTGGCAAGGAGATTGTGGAGTACAGGATGAAAGTCCATGTGTTCGGCAATAGCCCTTCGCCAGCAGTAGCTATCTATGGTCTTCGTCGCGCGGCACAACATGGAGCTAGTGAGTATGGCTCAGCAACACTTTGTGGAGCGTGATTTCTACGTCGACGACGGCCTCAAGTCTCTACCATCAGCTGCTGAAGCCATAGACCTGCTGAAAAAGACAAGGGAGATGCTTGCTGGCTCAAACCTATGTCTCCACAAGATAGCGTCAAACCACTCTGATGTTTTGGATGCCTTCCCTCCTGAAGACCATGCAAAGGGTTTGCAGAACCTGGACTTTAATGACAATTCAGCCCTCATTCAACGCAGCTTAGGGCTCAGCTGGGATCTTAAACAGGACGTCTTCACCTTCAGAGTAGCGTCTACTGAGAAGCCTTTTACCCGTAGAGGCGTTCTAGCGACCGCGAACAGTCTGTTTGACCCTCTCGGATTTGTGGCCCCAATTATTATACAAGGCAAGTTCCTGTTACGAGAGCTCACCAGCATTGAAACCCTCGAATGGGATAAGCCTCTTTCACCTGAAAAGGAAACTGAATGGAGAATTTGGAAAGACTCCTTGCAAGACCTGAGTGAGCTTAAGATTCCAAGAGCTTATACACCTTCCACTCTTATCACCACGCAAAAGAAAGAGCTCCACATCTTCTCAGATGCTTCGTTGAAAGCCATCGCCGCTGTAGCTTACTTCAGGGTGATCAATTTATGATGGAGAGTGTCACGTAGGATTTGTCTTGGGAAAGGCAAAACTGGTGCCCTCATCTGCCCACACTATCCCAAGGTTGGAACTGGGAGCAGCTGTGTTGGCAGTAGAAATGGCAGAGTTGATAGAGAGTGAGCTGGACATCAGTGTGGACACATTGAAGTTTTACACAGACAGCAAGGTCGTCTTGGGGTACATGTACAATCAGACCAGGAGGTTTTATGTGTACGTTTCCAACACAGTCCAGCGGATCAGGAAGTCCACCAGACCTGAGCAGTGGCACTACGTCTGCACCACACAGAATCCGGCAGATCATGCTACACGTTCTGTACCTGCGGCCGAATTAGCTAGCACAACCTGGCTCACAGGGCCTCCATTTTTGTCTCTCCCTGAAGGACCAGCCATTTCAGAAGAGAAGCCATATGGACTCATTGATCCGGACACAGACGTTGAAGTGCGTTCTCATGCCACCACTCTCTCTACTCCATCGTCTAGCCTGGGATCGCATCGCTTCGAACGGTTCTCATCTTGGAAGTCTCTGGTGCGAGCCATAGCATTCCTGAAACACATCATTCAGTCGCAACAAAGTGCAGTAAAATCCAAGGATGACACCTGTAGTGGCTGGCATCAATGCAAAAAACCTCACCCGGCAGAAGAGCTGTCCAAGGCAGGAACTCTTATTGTCAGGTGTGTGCAAAGAGAAACTTACAGCAAAGAGTTTGCCTGCTTGATAGCTGGGAAAGACATCTCAAAAGATAGTTCATTGAGAAAGCTGAACCCCTATGTGGACGAAGAGGGTCTCCTTAGAATAGGAGGCAGGCTCAACCATGCTGTACTCGACACTAAAGAAAAGTTCCCTCTTATAATTCCAGGCCGTAGCCACATTGCAACATTGCTTGTGCGTCATTTTCATGAACAGGTTAAGCATCAAGGTCGTGTTCTTACAGAAGGCACTGTCCGCACAGCTGGGTTCTGGATTGTTGGAGCTAAGAAATGCATCAGCAGTATCCTTCACAAATGTGTTACATGTAACAAGCTTCGAGGGAAAAGCGCTGAACAGAAGATGGCAGATCTACCACCAGATCGTCTGAGTACAGAGCCACCCTTCACCTACGTGGGACTTGATGTTTTCGGCCCATGGGCTGTCACCACAAGACGAACCCGCGGTGGACAGGCTAACAGCAAAAGGTGGGCTGTACTTTTCACCTGCATGAGCATACGTGCCGTGCACATAGAGCTGATAGAGGCGATGGACACGTCAAGCTTCATCAATGCTTTGCGCAGATTCTTTGCGCTGCGGGGACCTGCTAAGCAAATCCGTTCAGACTGTGGAACCAATTTTACAGGTGCCTGCAAGGAGCTGCATATACTCCTTACTGATCCCAAAGAGCCCAATGTTAGGAGGTACTTGGGTGAAGAGGGTTGCTCTTGGGTATTTAACCCCCCGCATTCCTCCCACATGGGAGGATCTTGGGAGCGAATGATTGGTTTTGCCAGACGGATACTCAACTCCATGCTTATGCAAACCAGTCCTTCATGCCTTACTCATGAGGTGCTGTCTACTTTAATGGCAGAGATCACGGCAATTATTAATGCTAGGCCACTCGCGCCTATTTCTTCAGATCCGGATTCACCCTTTCTCCTTACCCCTGCTACACTTCTGACTCAGAAGATGTCTACTTACCCTTCTCCTCCGGGAACCTTTGACAGCACAGACCTGCACCGCCAGAAGTGGAGACGGGTGCAGCATCTAGCCGACACGTTTTGGAGCAGATGGAGACGCGAGTACCTTCCTACGCTGCAAAGCCGAAGCAAGTGGCAGGACGTACGGCCTAACATTGAGAAAGGTGACCTGGTTCTGCTTAAGGATAACCAGGCGAAACGGAATGAATGGC
Organism: Pimephales promelas; assembly: GCF_988280905.1. NCBI lineage: Eukaryota > Metazoa > Chordata > Actinopteri > Cypriniformes > Leuciscidae > Pimephales > Pimephales promelas. Next base: position 16,678,615 of record NC_142776.1, on the reverse strand, counting down.
CCTTAGCTCTGGTCACAAAGACATTCCCTGATGAAGATGGAAAGGTTAGGAAGATCGAACTCAAGGTCACAAGATCTGGATCAGCAAGAACCTTCTTGAGACCTGTTTCTGAGATGATCCTTCTCAAGAGTGCTGAGGAGACTAACTGATTTAGTTGCCCTTTTTTATTCAGACACAATAAGGTACTTCAGATAGTGGTATTTATTTAATACCAGGCGGGGAGTGTTATGTTCTGACTTTTATTTAATACCAGGCGGGGAGTGTTATGTTCTGACTTTTGCATTTAGTTTGTTACTTTCTCCCCCTAGTGGTCATCTGGGAGTAATTCATTGTGTACAACTCTTACATTGCTATCATTGGTTGATTTTATCACATGATGCAGTTTGATCAGGAAACATTAGTAGTTATTTTCCATGCGGTCGGCTCCAGTCTCCTTATCCTGTTCTCGATCTGTTTGTGCCTTGAGAAAGCTTCGCTTGTAAGTTGGATTTGAATTTATACTTAATTATTCTTTAATACACAAGTGTCATATAAGATGTTCTGTGATGTTGATTTATTTGTTAACATGTGCAACTGCTATCGTGTAGCCTTTCAGCTAAAAGGTAGCTAATAGTTTGTTAGTTTAGCTGTTGAACTGCACATACTATGTTTACAGTTATAAGCATTCCAGCTGAATGTAAAATATAAATATATATGTTTCAGCTTTGTAGCTTAAAGGTATATTATTTTATGTCTGTTAATGTATGATGTGTTTGAATAGCATTCAGTGATTGGTGCTATCTTTTTGTATCATTTCAGTATTACAAAATTCCTTCATGAGAATTACGACAACAGTAAAGAGCCTTAACTTTACTCCAGCTTCTGACTTTCTCTTGAAGCCTGTTAGCTATCTGTCGATTTGTGTACAGTCACACACACTGAGGACAGAATAATTTATGATGTAGTGTTCTTCAAGCCATGCAGATGTCTTCATAATAGATTATATTTATAATGTAATGCTAATCGATATAATCTTTATAATATTGCAGAATACTATAAAAAACTATATTTTATGTCCGATTTTTTTTATCCGAAGCCACATTTTAAATAGGAAATGTTTACTGAAATGTTTCTTTTTTAGTTTACAGTTGATAGCCTACAGTTTCAAATTTCTAATAACTTTAAAAAAAACTTTGAATATATAAAACTATTTTTTTTTTCATCATGGCAATAATTTATTACAAATTTACAGCAAACTGCAAAGTGTCAGCTTTCAAATGAGATAATAGTGCTTATAGTGCTAAGGGTTTATTTTTTAGTGTGGGTTGCCCATTTCTGGGGATTTTTCAAAAGTGGGCTTGAAGCATAACAGGTTAATAAATGTTTTCATAATTTTTTTAATATGTTCTATGAAGCACATTACATCTATGAAGCTAATTATATGAAACATGAATATTAATATATGTAATTGCAATGCCTTTATTTAAGTCATTACACACAGTATGTTATTTCTGCATGACCGGCCCTTGTCAGACAGACAGACTGCCCAGATCAGAGGAGCACTGATAAACTAGCATATTTCCCCAATTAATAACCGGTTTGCAAATAGCCGCCGGGTTCTATTAAATGTCCGGGGTTATAATCCATTTTGCGTATTAAAAACCCACCCGAATAACCAAAGGAGGTGATTATTTACATTATATTGAGGTAAACCCAAAATCATCTGTACAAAATCTAACCCAGGTACATCTGATAATTAGGGCCCAAGCCCTGAAAGGGCGAAGGCCCTATTGTTTTCCTTAGGATTATTATTAGGGCCCAAGCCCTGAAAGGGCGAAGGCCCTATTGTTTTCCTTAGGATTATTAGGGCCCAAGCCCTGAAAGGGCGAAGGCCCTATTGTTTTCCTTAGGATTATTATTATTAGGGCCCAAGCCCTGAAAGGGCGAAGGCCCTATTGTTTTCCTTGGGATTATTAGGGCCCAAGCCCTGAAAGGGCGAAGGCCCTATTGTTTTCCTTGGGATTATTTATTCTTATTAGGGCCCAAGCCCTGAAAGGGCGAAGGCCCTATTGTTTTCCTTAGAATTATTCTTTTCTATTATTATTATTATTAGGGCCCAAGCCCTGAAAGGGCGAAGGCCCTATTGTTTTCCTTCCGATTATTAGGGCCCAAGCCCTGAAAGGGCGAAGGCCCTATTGTTTTCCTTAGGATTATTAGGGCCCAAGCCCTGAAAGGGCGAAGGCCCTATTGTTTTCCTTGGGATTATTTATTCTTCTTATTATTTTACTACCTTTTTGGCACTTTTGGAGCCCTTAACATGCTCAAAAACTCTTGAAACTTTGCACACGGGTCAGAACCCGCGGCCATCAGAGCCGGGCTGAAGCTGGTACCCGGGCGTGGCAGGGGGGCTCGTCAGCGCCCCCTGGAACGGGGTCCGAACACTCAGTCCATAACTCAAACACGCTTGCATGTAATAATATGAAACTCGGTACACATGAAGATCTCATCGTTTCATCTATACCTCGCACTCTTACTTTTTACCCCAGCCCAACAGGAAGTCGGCTATTGAGGTTTGTTTGTAAAACGCTCGCAATGGAATTTTAAATACTCCTCCTAGAGAATTCAAACACATGGCACAAAACTCGGTCAGCATGAAGTCAAGACATTGAGTATGAAAGCTTGTGTGGGGATTTTTGATATCTCGAACGGTTTGGCCGTGGCGAGGAAACGAAATTATGGCGAGAAACGTAAAACAGGAAGTGTGTTATAACTTCAGCATACATTAACTGATCTTGATGAAACTTCAGCAGTGTGTTCGCTTTAAGAGGCCGATCACATGGATGTGACTATTGCGAGTCAAATTTATAGCGCCACCAACTGGCAGCAGGAAGTGTGTCAGTTTCAAAATGCTTTGAAATCACCCTCTTATTTTTACCCAATTTGCTTCAAACTTCATCTGTATAATGTAAATACATAGCAGATGAAGACCTGCGAATGGATTCTTGATATCTTTGATACTGTTGCCGTGGCAACGCATCAAACTTTAAAATTCTTTTTTTTGATGACTTTGAGACTCTTAGTTTCTTTTGGAGCCCTTAACAGGTTTGAAAACTCTTGAAACTTTGCACACAGGTCAGATCCCACAGCCATCAGGCCCGGGCTGAAGATGGTGCCTGGGTGTGGCAGGGGGGCTAGATAGCGCCCCCTGGAACGGGGTCCAAAAACTTGGTCCATAAATCAAACACGCTTGCATGTAATAATATGAAACTCGGTACACATGTTGATCTCATCGTTTCATCTATACCTCACGCTCTTACTTTTTACCCCAGCCAAACAGGAAGTCGGCTATTGAGGTTTGTTTGTAAAACGCTCGCAGTGGAATGTGCAATACTCCTCCTAGAGAATTCAAACACACGGCACGAAACTCGGTCAGCATGAAGTCAAGGCATTGAGGATGAAAGTTTGCGAGGGGATTTTTGATATCTCGAACGGTTTGGCCGTGGCGAGGAAACAAAATTATGGCGAGAAACGTGAAACAGGAAGTGTGTTATAACTTCAGCATACATTAACTGATCTTGATGAAACTTCAGCAGTGTGTTCACTGTAGGTGGGGCCCCAATGGGTCTGGCTTGAATTTCCCACTTAGGACCCACATAAGACTCTTACAGAGCCCATTTAAAGCCCATCTGGGTAACCATAGTTGGATCCCGGGTGCAAGCCCACTTAAGGCCCATTTGGCCAGGTGGGGCCCAAATGGGTCTGACATGAATTGCCCAATTAAGACCCACGCAGTACCCGTACTGGTCCCAATTTTAGTACATCTGGGCTTCCACAGCTTGCCCCAATGTGGATCCCGGGTGCAAGCCCATAATGGGGCCCACATTTGCCGCCCATCAAGCCCTCATATGGGCCCCACATGTCATTGCTGGCTGGGTGTAAGAGGCTGATGACATGGATATGACTATTGTGAGTCAAAGTTATAGCGCCACCAACTGGCAGCAGGAAGTGTGTCACTTTCAAAATGCTTTGATATCACCCTCTTATTTTTAACCGATTTGCTTCAAACTTCATCTGTATAATGTAAAAATACAGCAGATGTAGACCTGTGAATGGATTCTTGATATCTTTGATACTGTTGCTGTGGCAACAAATCAAACTTTAACATTCTTTTTTGATACTTTTGGGACTCTTAGCATGCTTGAAATTGCTTGAAACAGATAGATACAGATAGCTCGACAGATACATCACATTTATTAGCCAGTAGGCATGTGCAACTTTGGCAAAAGATTAAAGTAATGTCAAAAAAGTAAACACTAAAAGCCTAATATCTTCTAAAAATGTAATTATACATCATTTGTTTCTAAATTAAATTATACAAATATTATAATTAAAGCAGTTTTTCCCTTTTTTCATTTAAGAATTATGTTTACGTTCAAAAACAGCCAGGTTGTAAAATTCAGAAGAAGAAAAAATAATCTGAGTCATACGTAGTGCTATACTGCCCTCTTGTGTTCAATATCAGTTAGGCCTATTGTGTATATTCCCACCGGTTAATCAACGTGTGACTCCGCTGGGACTCGGGAACTTTTAAATCGCTTACTTAAAACCGAAAGTCAAAATACAGATATCCGCACAAGACATTAATGTTGTGGAGTAGAGCAAGCATTTTAAATAAATTCCTATTAAGTAGGATTGAACTAAACAGAATGAACGTTCACTCTGTTCTGCTGGTTCCTCGCTGTTGGCGCGCACAGTTATGAATGCTTGTGCAGCCATGAGTTTTAGTTTAATTTTAAAATTAGCGCAATTTCGGGATTTGTATTATTTGAATTTATTTTTAAAAAACACAATGTTGAGTTTTATTGTAACACTGTTTAATCGCGCCCACGGTTATATTTTGTATATTATATATAATTATAATGTATTTCTGTATAAAATAATACTACAATAAAAAACACATTTGTGACCGACCTGATCCAGCAAAATTAGTCACAGTGACCCAAATTTAAAAATTGAGATTTTGATATTAATGAAAAGAGGACACTGTAAGCTTTCAAATGATACCTTGGTCATACCTTGAATGGTTGTAAAGATATACAGATTTGAATTTTGTTCGTCTGCCCTTTTTTTCCAATTGAAAACCTAAGAAAATCGCTTTTAAAGTTTTTTTGCCCGTTTTTTTTTTTTTTTTTTTTTTGATATCTTTCAAAATCCATAGCATTTTAAGGGATAAACTATTTATTTTATATAGCTTAATTTGACCAAATAGATTAACATATATAAATGCAATTTAACGAGGCTGAAACTCAACTTATTTTTAATTTTTTTGAAATAAATAATTAAAAAGTCACTTTTACAAAAATGTTCTAAAATCAGAAAGATTGAAGAGGAGTCAGAGAGAAATTCAGTTTTCATACGGATTAGCCCACATAAGCAGAGAGCAGTCTGTTTTCTTTCATTTTGAATGGTTGTCTTTAAAAGTAGACATTTCAATATATATGTCTGTGAGGATACCTTATACGCTGACTTTCGGTTCATGAGACAAGCTTCAGTTCACGTGCCGCGCGTCTCAGCGTCGTGATTAGGCCTAGCCTATTGTCTGCAATTTATTTCTTATTATTAAATCCTAGTAATTGGTTGATGAAACATTGATTTAAATTAAGATAATTATTTTAAAACGAAATTTACTTAAAAAAAAAGGCTTTGTGCTTGCATGTTTAAGCTATGTGAAAGTTTTAGTGCTGCTTCCAGAGAACGGTCACGTTCGGATTGTTTTTCCTCATAAATGCGAACACGGAAAATAAAATAAAGATTTTATGTTCTGGAGAGAGTCAACCCTTCTTCATCCGGTGAGTATTACTTTTGGTTTGTGCAGTGTGGTTCACATAGGCCAATTTATTAAAATATTTAATTATCTGGGAATTGGATCTCCTCCATAATGCTGAAATTGCCCAATTTTAAAAAAATTAGTAATAATTTAAGTTTTGTGGTGTAAGTCTACGTATTTTATAATGTTAACTTCAAATAATACTATAGTAATTTAAAGATGTTGTAGCTAGCATTGGGTCTGGACGTGAAGGATAACTTCGGGAGTTGAAGGGACGTGTCGGTGTCGTGATTCTGTCTTCTCACACCGCGACACAGGTTCGTGGATCTGAGTGTCGCGATCGTTACAGCCTTACATAGGCTATATTCTTCTTGCAGATAAATATACTCACGCAGTTTAGGTTAGAAGCCTCCAGTGAGTTCAACGTTTCAGGGGATACCCGGGAAATGCTCAGAGGTGACGAGGGGAGTTGAGAAGAGCAATGTTTCAGCGAATTTAAAGCTTTGACAACTTTAATCGTTATTTAAATACCTTTACTCAATTATCTCGACTACGAAACCCTGTGAGATTATTTTTGAATGTCTGTTCTTTGAAATTAGCAAAAAAAAATATATATATATATTTTTTTTTTGTTATTTCATGGTTTTTCCATATAATCGGCCCATATCTTAAAATGGAAGGTTGCAACTTCCGACTCATTTCGCCGGGTCACATTTGATTTTTATTTTTTAAACAATGTAATGTGTAACCTAAAAATAAACAGATTATTTGATAAATGGTATATTTAAATCTGCATATTGTAGCCTAATATCTGCAGGGCAGCCTAGTCTTAATAAATGTATGCTTCATTTTTCATTAGTAAATTTGATCAATAAATTCAATAATTTAGAATAATAAGACACTATAGGGCTGTTACCCTAGGTAAGGCTGATCAAATTAAATCGGTTACACAATAATGTTACGAGATTGGTTTAACAGGAGTCAATTAAAAATCGCTGTAAAGAACGATACTTTTAAACATAACCCTAAATCACCATAAGGTGTCGCCAGATGACCGTCTTAATGAACGAGTCATGGATTCAAAATGGTGAATCATTCAGTAATGAGAAAACACATTGCTTTGAGATGCGCGATGGGTCGCTGTGATCTTTGTTTAACTATTTTCTCTGCTGAAACAGAAAAAAGTCAATATTGCATCTAAAAAGTCAATATTGCATCTAAAATGTAAGTGACTTGACTTGTGTGTGTGACTATGTTTGTTGTAGTGATAAGAGTTGCACCCTTGTTAAAGTTTAAGGCCTTGTGTTTTTGGATATATATCTTTCTTTCTTTTTTTTTTCTTTTTTTACAAAATATGCATATAACCCATATATTTTAGATGTATTATTTGCTTTAAATTAAATTAAGATTGTATTTTTGGTAATTGAACCTGAATGAATTTAAAAATGAATGTGCTATATTTCAGATCATATTTGTTTTTTCTTAAAATTTGAACTAACTTTATTCTCAGCTGAATTATAAATATTTTATTTCTGTATGAATTAAAAACACATTTGATTTTTCTTTTTTAATCAATGTAGAATGTGTAACTGAAATATAAACAGATTAGGGCTCTGTTCGAGGACAAGTAACTAAAACCAATGCGACATGATGAATGTTTGTTTCCCAAACCATCTCAGAGTAACAGCTTACTTTTCTTTCTTACTATATTCTTTCTTACTATAAACTGTGCTGTAGAGCTTGCATCAGTCAAAGCAGGGTTACATTTTGCATGTCGTGCACAATAAACCTAAAGGCACCAGGGTGGCGGTGCCACCGGCTTCATATATATATGTATATACAGTATATATATATATATATATATATATATATAGCTGTGATCCGCGATGAAGGGCCAAAGCCAGTGGCATGGCCACCCTGGTGCTTTTAGGTAACTAAGGAACCGGGGTTGCGGTGCCACCGGCTTGGGCCCTTCATCGCTGCTCGCAGCTATATTTATTATTATTATTATTATTATTATTATTTATACGACTATTCGGGCACTTTTGGGGCCCTAAACATGCTCAAAAACTCTTGAAACTTAGCACACGGGTCAGAACCCGCGGCCATCAGGGCCGGGCTGAAGATGGTACCCGGGCGTGGTAGGGCGGCTCGTCAGCGCCCCCTGGAACGGGGTCCGAAAACTTGGTCCATAAATCAAACACGCTTGCATGTAATAATATGAAACTCGGTGCACATATAGATCTCATCGTTCATATATACCTCATACTATTACTTTTTACCCCAGCCCAACAGGAAGTTGGTTACTTAGGGTTGTTCATAAAACACTCGCAATGGAATTTGAAGTACTACTCCTAGAGAATTCAAACACACGGCACGAAACTCGGTCAGCATGAAGTCAAGGCATTGACGATGAAAGTTTGCGAGGGGATTTTTGATATCTCGAACGGTTTGGCCATGGCGAGGAAACGAAATTATGGCGAGAAACGTGAAACAGGAAGTGTGTTATAACTTCAGCATACATTAACTGATCTTGATGAAACTTCAGCAGTGTGTTCGCTGTAAGAGGACGATCACATGGATGTGACTATTGTGAGTCAGAGTTATAGCGCCACCAACTGGAAGCAGGAAGTGTGTCACTTTCAAAATGCTTTGAACTCACCCTTTTATTTTTACCCGATGTGCTTCAAACTTAATCTGTATAATGTAAATACATAGCAGAAGAAGACCTGTGAATGGATTCTTGATATCTTTGATACTGTTGCCGTGGCAACGCATCAAACTTTAAAATTCTTTTTTTTTATGATTTTGAGACTCTTAGCGGCTTTTGGGGCCCTTAACGGGTTTGAAAACTCTTGAAACTTTGCACAGAGGTCAGATCCCACAGCCATCAGAGCCGGGCTGAAGATGGTACCTGGGTGTGGCAGGGGGGCTAGACAGCGCCCCCTGGAACGGGGTCCGAACACTTGGTCCATAAATCAAACACGCTTGCATGTAATAATATGAAACTCGGTACACATGTTGATCTCATCGTTTCATCTATACCTCACGCTCTTACTTTTTACCCCAGCCAAACAGGAAGTCGGCTATTGAGGTTTGTTTGTAAAACGCTCGCAATGGAATGTGCAATACTCCTCCTAGAGAATTCAAACACACGGCACGAAACTCGGTCAGCATGAAGTCAAGGCATTGAGGATGAAAGTTTGCGAGGGGATTTTTGATATCTCGAACGGTTTGGCCGTGGCGAGGAAACAAAATTATGGCGAGAAACATGAAACAGGAAGTGTGTTATAACTTCAGCATAGATTAACTGATCTTGATGAAACTTCAGCAGTGTGTTCGCTGTAAGAGGACGATCACGTGGATGTGACTATTGTGAGTCAGAGTTATAGCGCCACCAACTGGCAGCAGGAAGTGTGTCACTTTCAAACTGCTTTGATATCACCCTCTTATTTTTAACCGATTTGCTTCAAACTTCATCTGTATAATGTAAAAATACAGCAGATGTAGACCTGTGAATGGATTCTTGATATCTTTGATACTGTTGCCGTGGCAACAAATCAAACTTTAACATTCTTTTTTGATACTTTTGGGACTCTTAGCATGCTTGAAATTGCTTGAAACAGATAGATACAGATAGCTCGACAGATACATCACATTTATTAGCCAGTAGGCATGTGCAACTTTGGCAAAAGATTAAAGTAATGTCAAAAAAGTAAACAGTAAACACTAAAAGCCTCATATCTTCTAAAAATGTAATTATACATCATTTGTTTCTAAATTAAATTATACAAATATTATAATTAAACCAGTTTTTCCCTTTTTTCATTTAAGAATTATGTTTACGTTCAAAAACAGCCAGAATGGTTTTAAAATTCAGAAGAAGAAAAAATAATCTGAGTCATACGTAGTGCTATACTGCCCTATTGTGTTCAATATCAGGTAGGCCTATTGTGTATATTCCCACCGGTTAATCAACGTGTGACTCCGCTGGGACTCGGGAACTTTTAAATCGCTTACTTAAAACCGAAAGTCAAAATACAGATATCCGCACAAGACATTAATGTTGTGGAGTAGAGCGAGCATTTTAAATAAATTCCTATTAAGTAGGATTGAACTAAACAGAATGAACGTTCACTCTGTTCTGCTGGTTCCTCGCTGTTGGCGCGCACAGTTATGAATGCTTGTGCAGCCATGAGTTTTAGTTTAATTTTAAAATTAGCTCAATTTCGGGATTTGTATTATTTGAATTTATTTTTAAAAAACACAATGTTGAGTTTTATAGTAACACTGTTTAATCGCGCCCACGGTTATATTTTGTATATTATATATAATTATAATGTATTTCTGTATAAAATAATACTACAATAAAAAACACATTTGTGACCGAACTGATCCAGCAAAATTAGTCACAGTGACCCAAATTTAAAAATTGAGATTTTGATATTAATGGAAAGAGGACACTGTAAGCTTTCAAATGATACCTTGGTCATACCTTGAATGGTTGTAACGATATACAGATTTGAATTCTGGTCGTCTGCCCTTTTTTTCCAATTGAAAACCTAAGAAAATCGCTTTTAAAGTTTTTTTGCCCGTTTTTTTTTTTTTTTTTTTTTTTGATATATTTCAAAATCCATAGCATTTTAAGGGATAAACTATTTATTTTATATAGCTTAATTTGACCAAATAGATTAAAATATATACATGCAATTTAACGAGGCTGAAACTCAACTTATTTTTAATTTTTTTGAAATAAATAATTAAAAAGTCACTTTTACAAAAATGTTCTAAAATCAGAAAGATTAAAGAGGAGTCAGAGAGAAATTCAGTTTTCATACGGATTAGCCCACATAAGCAGAGAGCAGTCTGTTTTCTTTCATTTTGAATGGTTGTGTTTAAAAGTAGACATTTCAATATATATGTCTGTGAGGATACCTTATACGCTGACTTTCGGTTCATGAGACAAGCTTCAGTTCACGTGCCGCGCGTCTCCGCGTCGTGATTAGGCCTAGCCTATCGTCTGCAATTTATTTCTTATTATTAAATCCTAGTAATTGGTTGATGAAACATTGATTTAAATTAAGATAATTATTTTAAAACAAAATTGACTTTAAAGAAAGGCTTTGTGCTTGCATGTTTAAGCTATGTGAAAGTTTTAGTGCTGCTTCCAGAGAACGGTCACGTTCGGATTGTTTTTCCTCATAAATGCGAACACGGAAAATAAAATAAAGATTTTATGTTCTGGAGAGAGTCAACCCTTCTTCATCCGGTGAGTATTACTTTTGGTTTGTGCAGTGTGGTTCACATAGGCCAATTTATTAAAATATTTAATTATCTGGGAATTGGATGCTGAAATTGCCCAATTTTAAAAAAAAATTGTAATTTAAGTTTTGTGGTGCAAGTCTACGTATTTTATAATGTTAACTTCGAATAATACTAATAGTAATTTAAAGATGTTGTAGCTAGCATTGGGTCTGGACGTGAAGGATAACTTCGGGAGTTGAAGGGACGTGTCGGTGTCGTGATTCTGTTTTCTCACACCGCGACACAGATTCGTGGATCTGAGTGTCGCGATCGTTACAGCCTTACATAGGCTATATTCTTCTTGCAGATAAATATACTCACGCAGTTTAGGTTAGAAGCCTCCAGTGAGTTCAACGTTTCAGGGGATACCCGGGAAATGCTCAGAGGTGACGAGGGGAGTTGAGAAGAGCAATGTTTATTTCAGCGAATTTAAAGCTTTGACAACTTTAATCGTTATTTAAATACCTTTACTCAATTATCTCGACTACGAAACCCTGTGAGATTATTTTTGAATGTCTGTTCTTTGAAATTAGCAATTTTTAAAAATTTTTTTTTTTTTTTTTGTTATTTCATGGTTTTTCCACATAATCGGCCCATATCTTAAAATGGAAGGTTGCAACTTCCGACTAATTTCGCCAGAGCGGATCACATTTGATTTTTATTTTTTAAACAATGTAATGTGTAACCTAAAAATAAACAGATTATTTGATAAATGGTATATTTAAATCTCCATAGCCTAATATCTGCAGGGCAGCCTAGTCTTAATAAATGTATGCTTCATTTTTCATTAGTAAATTTGATCAATAAATTCAATAATTTAGAATAATAAGACACTATAGGGCTGTTACCCTAGGTAAGGCTGATCAAATTAAATCGGTTACACAATAATGTTACGAGATTGGTTTAACAGGAGTCAATTAAAAATCGCTGTAAAGAACGATACTTTTAAACATAACCCTAAATCACCATAAGGTGTCGCCAGATGACCGTGTTAATGAACGAGTCATGGATTCAAAATGCTGAATCATTCAGTAATGAGAAAACACATTGCTTTGAGATGCGCGATGGGTCGCTGTGATCTTTGTTTAACTATTTTCTCTGCTGAAACAGAAAAAAGTCAATATTGCATCTAAAAAGTCAATATTGCATCTAAAATGTAAGTGACTTGACTTGTGTGTGTGACTATGTTTGTTGTAGTGATAAGAGTTGCATCCTTGTTAAAGTTTAAGGCCTTGTGTTTTTGGATATATATCTTTCTTTCTTTCTTTTTTCTTTTTTTACAAAATATGCATATAACCCATATATTTTAGATTTATTATTTGCTTTAAATTAAATTAAGATTGTATTTTTGGTAATTGAACCTGAATGAATTTAAAAATGAATGTGCTATATTTCAGATCATATATTTGTTTTTCTTAAAATTTGAACTAACTTTATTCTCAGCTGAATTATAAATATTTTATTTCTGTATGAATTAAAAACATTTGATTTTTCTTTTTTAATCAATGTAGAATGTGTAACTGAAATATAAACAGATTAGGGCTCTGTTCGAGGACAAGTAACTAAAACCAATGCGACATGATGAATGTTTGTTTCCCAAACCATCTCAGAGTAACAGCTTACTTTTCTTTCTTACTATATTCTTTCTTACTATAAACTGTGCTGTATAGCTTGCATCAGTCAAAGCAGGGTTACATTTTGCATGTCGTGCACAATAAACCTAAAGGCACCAGGGTGGCGGTGCCACCGGCTTCATATATATATGTATATATACAGTATATATATATATATATATATATATATACAGTATATATATATATATATATATATATATATATAGCTGTGATCCGCGATGAAGGGCCAAAGCCAGTGGCATGGCCACCCTGGTGCTTTTAGGTAACTAAGGAACCGGGGTTGCGGTGCCACCGGCTTGGGCCCTTCATCGCTGCTCGCAGCTATATTTAGGGCCCAAGCCCTGAAAGGGCGAAGGCCCTATTGTTTTCCTAAGGATTATTATTATTATTATTATTATTATTATTTATACGACTATTCGGGCACTTTTGGGGCCCTTAACATGCTCAAAAACTCTTGAAACTTTGCACACGGGTCAGAACCCGCGGCCATCAGGGCCGGGCTGAAGATGGTACCCGGGCGTGGCAGGGGGGCTAGACAGCGCCCCCTGGAACGGGGTCCGAACACTTGGTCCATAAATCAAACACGCTTGCATGTAATAATATGAAACTCGGTACACATGTTGATCTCATCGTTTCATCTATACCTCGTGCTTTTACTTTTTACCCCAGCCCAACAGGAAGTCGGCTATTTAGGGTTGTTCGTAAAACACTCGCAATGGAATTTTTAATACTCCTCCTAGAGCTTTGATCCAAATTCGACGAAACTCAGTCAGCGTGAAGTCAAGACATTGAGGATGAAAGTTTGCGAGGGGATTTTTGATATCTCAAACAGTTTGGCCGTGGCGAGGAAACAAAATTATGGCGAGAAACGTGAAACAGGAAGTGTATCATAACTTCAGCACACATCAACCGATCTTGATGAAACTTCAGCAGTGTGTTCGCTGTAAGAGGACGATCACATGGATGTGACTATTGTGAGTCAAAGTTATAGCGCCACCAACTGGCAGCAGGAAGTGTGTCATTTTCAAAATGCTTTGAAATCACCCTCTAATTTTAACTCGATTTGCTTCAAACTTCATCTGTATATTGCAAATACATGGCAGATGAAGACCTGTAAATGGATTCTTGATATCTTTGAAACTGTTGCCGTGGCAACGCATCAAACTTTACCATTCTTTTAGGATGCTTTTGAGACTCTTAGCATGCTTCAAATTGCATGAAACTCGACAGACACATCACATTTATTAGCCAGTAGACATGTGCAACGTTTCAGAAACGGGTGTGGTGAGGGCTCAGTAGCGCCACCTTTTGACAAAAGTGGGGTTGTTAGTTTTATCTACAGTTACAAAAATCAGTATGTATATTGTACTCCTCGAGCCGGACAACTTTCTAATTGACACTCATTAGCTAGGACCCACAGAAAGTCAGATATGTTTGTTTGAATGTAGAGAAAATCTCAGAATTTTGCCAGTCTCTCAGTGTCTCTCTGTGTGAGTGAGAGGAGGGGCGCCTGTCAGGTTAATTTTAACCCTTTATTTGCTGTGTGCAACTTCTCTGGCATTTTCGGGGGCCTTAACATCCTCTAAAACTCTTGAAACTTTGCACACGGGTCAGAACCCATGCCCATCAGGGCCGGGCTGAAGCTGGTAACCGGGCGTGGCAGGGCGGCTCGACAGCGCCCCCTGGACTGGGATTCAAAAATTTGTCCATAAATCAAACACACTTGCATGAATTAATATGAAACTCGGTACAATTAAAGATCACATCAGGCCAAACAACTTTCGTGCTCTAAGTTTTATGACAGTTCAAATGGAAGTTATTTATGAATTATGAATTATGGGTTGTTTGAATAATTGTCCTAGGAGAAATACATCAAATCACAATGCATGTGTTTACCAATCACAACCAAACTCGGTGTGCATGAAGTCAAGACATTGAGGATGCTCAATTCCGGACGGATTTTTGATATCTCGAACGGTCTGGCCGTGGCGAGGACATGAATTTTATGACTAAAAAAGGACACATAAAGTGTGTTATAACTTTGCTCAATTTACCTACAGTTACAAAACTTACCACGTATATTGTTCTCGTCAAGCCGATCAACTTTCCAATTTAAAGTCATTCGCTCTGAGCAACAGAAAGTCAGATATTGTAGTTTGAATGGATTTATTTCCCCTGCTATTCTCTCTCTCTCTCTCTCTGTGTGTGTGTGTGTGGGTGTGTGTGTCTGTGTGGGGAGGGGAGGGCTGTTGTCTGTGTTTATGTGTGTGTGTGTGTGTGTGTGGCTGGCTGCGATTTTTCCTACAAGTCCTTGTCTCTAAGTCCTTGTCTTTTTGCATAACAATTTTGCATAACAATATTTTTAAATGACAAAATAGGCATATAACCCCCATCTTTTAAATGTATAGTTTGCTTTAAATAAAAGTAAGATTGTATTTGTAATTGAAGTTGAATGAATTTAAAATTCATGTGCTATATTTCAATATATTTGTTTTCCTTAAGATTTTAAAACACTAACTTCATTCTTATCTGAATTACAAATATTTGTTTCTGTATAAAATAATACTCTGACTAAAAACACATTTGATGTTTTTTTTTTTTTTTGGATTTTTATTTACATGTATTTATGTGTGTGTGTGTGTGTGTGTGTGGTGTGTGTGTGTGTGTGTATATAAAGTGCAGGGTTTTTTTTAGATAAAGTAGAATTTCTATAACTATGTGTTGAACTAATAAATCACTCTTGTGTGTGTTAAACACAATCTACTTAATACAGACAACTTCATTATAAAGATAAATAACAAATCCAAAAAATATATGATTATAATCTATGACAAAAAAAGCCATTACAAACTATATTATTGGAAAATACACATTGCTCTTTGTATTGTTGTAAAATATTCATGAAAAACAAGATAACAAAAATCAAAAAGATAAATTATTTTAGATATAGCCATGTTTTAAATGTATAGCAGAGATGTTAATTGAGGCAGCAACATGCAAACTTTCTAGAACAACATAGACCTGAATAGCTGGTTTTTATGGAGGACAGTGAAGAGGAAGAGGGTGCAAATCAAACAGCTCATTCTCAGACTACACAGCAAACAGCTTAAGTTTTTAGTGCTTTGTTTGAGGTTTTTAGTGCTCTGTCCTATCTATTATCAACATATAATAGATAGAACAGAACAAGAAAGGCAATTAATAATCTGTCATTGCGTCACTGCATTATGATATGAAAGGCTCAGTACAGTGTGGCACAAAACGCTTATGCGCATCCCGAGTGGAGAATGATGCGCTTAAAGCCACATGGAGTTACAGCGCACAGCGCATCGAGTCCGCATTGATGCAAGCTCTACAATACACTTCTTTTTGATAGTCAAAGCGGGGGTTATGTTTTTACACGTCGTACAGAATAACCCTAAAGGCACCAAGGTGGCGGTGCCACCGGCTTTATATTAAATATAAATATAGATGTGAGCAGCGATAAAGCGCCAAAGCCGGCGGTACCACCATCCCGGTGCCTTTGGGTAACTAAAGGCATCGGGGTTGCGGTGCCACCGGCTTGGGCCCGCAATCGCTGCTCGCAGCTATATTTATTATTATTATTATTATTATTATTATTATTTATACGACTATTCGGGCACTTTTGGGGCCCTAAACATGCTCAAAAACTCTTGAAACTTAGCACACGGGTCAGAACCCGCGGCCATCAGGGCCGGGCTGAAGATGGTACCCAGGCGTGGCAGAGGGACTAGACAGCGCCCCCTGGAACGGGGTCCGAAAACTTGGTCCATAACTCAAACACGCTTGTATGTAATAATATGAAACTCGGTACACATGTTGATCTCATCGTTCATATATACCTCATACTATTACTTTTTACCCCAGCCCAACAGGAAGTCGGTTATTTAGGGTTGTTCATAAAACACTCGCAATGGAATTTGAAGTACTACTCCTAGAGAATTCAAACACACGGCACGAAACTCGGTCAGCATGAAGTCAAGGCATTGACGATGAAAGTTTGCGAGGGGATTTTTGATATCTCGAACGTTTTGGCCGTGGCGAGGAAACGAAATTATGGCGAGAAACGTGAAACAGGAAGTGTGTTATAACTTCAGCATACATTAACTGATCTTGATGAAACTTCAGCAGTGTGTTCACTGTAAGAGGCTGATTACATGGATGTGACTATTGTGAGTCAAAGTTATAGCGCCACCAACTGGCAGCAGGAAGTGTGTCACTTTCAAAATGCTTTGATATCACCCTCTTATTTTTAACCGATTTGCTTCAAACTTCATCTGTATAATGTAAAAATACAGCAGATGTAGACCTGTGAATGGATTCTTGATATCTTTGATACTGTTGCTGTGGCAACAAATCAAACTTTAACATTCTTTTTTGATACTTTTGGGACTCTTAGCATGCTTGAAATTGCTTGAAACAGATAGATACAGATAGCTCGACAGATACATCACATTTATTAGCCAGTAGGCATGTGCAACTTTGGCAAAAGATTAAAGTAATGTCAAAAAAGTAAACACTAAAAGCCTAATATCTTCTAAAAATGTAATTATACATCATTTGTTTCTAAATTAAATTATACAAATATTATAATTAAAGCAGTTTTTCCCTTTTTTCATTTAAGAATTATGTTTACGTTCAAAAACAGCCAGGTTGTAAAATTCAGAAGAAGAAAAAATAATCTGAGTCATACGTAGTGCTATACTGCCCTCTTGTGTTCAATATCAGTTAGGCCTATTGTGTATATTCCCACCGGTTAATCAACGTGTGACTCCGCTGGGACTCGGGAACTTTTAAATCGCTTACTTAAAACCGAAAGTCAAAATACAGATATCCGCACAAGACATTAATGTTGTGGAGTAGAGCAAGCATTTTAAATAAATTCCTATTAAGTAGGATTGAACTAAACAGAATGAACGTTCACTCTGTTCTGCTGGTTCCTCGCTGTTGGCGCGCACAGTTATGAATGCTTGTGCAGCCATGAGTTTTAGTTTAATTTTAAAATTAGCGCAATTTCGGGATTTGTATTATTTGAATTTATTTTTAAAAAGCACAATGTTGAGTTTTATTGTAACACTGTTTAATCGCGCCCACGGTTATATTTTGTATATTATATATAATTATAATGTATTTCTGTATAAAATAATACTACAATAAAAAACACATTTGTGACCGACCTGATCCACCAAAATTAGTCACAGTGACCCAAATTTAAAAATTGAGATTTTGATATTAATGAAAAGAGGACACTGTAAGCTTTCAAATGATACCTTGGTCATACCTTGAATGGTTGTAAAGATATACAGATTTGAATTCTGTTCGTCTGCCCTTTTTTTCCAATTGAAAACCTAAGAAAATCGCTTTTAAAGTTTTTTTGCCCGTTTTTTTTTTTTTTTTTTTTTTGATATCTTTCAAAATCCATAGCATTTTAAGGGATAAACTATTTATTTTATATAGCTTAATTTGACCAAATAGATTAACATATATAAATGCAATTTAACGAGGCTGAAACTCAACTTATTTTTAATTTTTTTGAAATAAATAATTAAAAAGTCACTTTTACAAAAATGTTCTAAAATCAGAAAGATTGAAGAGGAGTCAGAGAGAAATTCAGTTTTCATACGGATTAGCCCACATAAGCAGAGAGCAGTCTGTTTTCTTTCATTTTGAATGGTTGTCTTTAAAAGTAGACATTTCAATATATATGTCTGTGAGGATACCTTATACGCTGACTTTCGGTTCATGAGACAAGCTTCAGTTCACGTGCCGCGCGTCTCAGCGTCGTGATTAGGCCTAGCCTATTGTCTGCAATTTATTTCTTATTATTAAATCCTAGTAATTGGTTGATGAAACATTGATTTAAATTAGGATAATTATTTTAAAACGAAATTTACTTTAAAGAAAGGCTTTGTGCTTGCATGTTTAAGCTATGTGAAAGTTTTAGTGCTGCTTCCAGAGAACGGTCACGTTCGGATTGTTTTTCCTCATAAATGCGAACACTGAAAATAAAATAAAGATTTTATGTTCTGGAGAGAGTCAACCCTTCTTCATCCGGTGAGTATTACTTTTGGTTTGTGCAGTGTGGTTCACATAGGCCAATTTATTAAAATATTTAATTATCTGGGAATTGGATCTCCTCCATAATGCTGAAATTGCCCAATTTTAACAAATTTAGTAATAATTTAAGTTTTGTGGTGTAAGTCTACGTATTTTATAATGTTAACTTCAAATAATACTAGTAATTTAAAGATGTTGTAGCTAGCATTGGGTCTGGACGTGAAGGATAACTTCGGGAGTTGAAGGGACGTGTCGGTGTCGTGATTCTGTCCTCTCACACCGCGACACAGGTTCGTGGATCTGAGTGTCGCGATCGTTACAGCCTTAATAGGCTATATTTTTCTTGCAGATAAATATACTCACGCAGTTTAGGTTAGAAGCCTCCAGTGAGTTCAACGTTTCAGGGGATACCCGGGAAATGCTCAGAGGTGACGAGGGGAGTTGAGAAGAGCAATGTTTATTTCAGCGAATTTAAAGCTTTGACAACTTTAATCGTTATTTAAATACCTTTACTCAATTATCTCGACTACGAAACCCTGTGAGATTATTTTTGAATGTCTGTTCTTTGAAATTAGCAAAAAAATATATATATATATTTTTTTTTTGTTATTTCATGGTTTTTCCATATAATCGGCCCATATCTTAAAATGGAAGGTTGCAACTTCCGACTCATTTCGCCGGGTCACATTTGATTTTTATTTTTTAAACAATGTAATGTGTAACCTAAAAATAAACAGATTATTTGATAAATGGTATATTTAAATCTGCATATTGTAGCCTAATATCTGCAGGGCAGCCTAGTCTTAATAAATGTATGCTTCATTTTTCATTAGTAAATTTGATCAATAAATTCAATAATTTAGAATAATAAGACACTATAGGGCTGTTACCCTAGGTAAGGCTGATCAAATTAAATCGGTTACACAATAATGTTACGAGATTGGTTTAACAGGAGTCAATTAAAAATCGCTGTAAAGAACGATACTTTTAAACATAACCCTAAATCACCATAAGGTGTCGCCAGATGACCGTCTTAATGAACGAGTCATGGATTCAAAATGGTGAATCATTCAGTAATGAGAAAACACATTGCTTTGAGATGCGCGATGGGTCGCTGTGATCTTTGTTTAACTATTTTCTCTGCTGAAACAGAAAAAAGTCAATATTGCATCTAAAAAGTCAATATTGCATCTAAAATGTAAGTGACTTGACTTGTGTGTGTGACTATGTTTGTTGTAGTGATAAGAGTTGCACCCTTGTTAAAGTTTAAGGCCTTGTGTTTTTGGATATATATCTTTCTTTCTTTTTTTTTTCTTTTTTTACAAAATATGCATATAACCCATATATTTTAGATGTATTATTTGCTTTAAATTAAATTAAGATTGTATTTTTGGTAATTGAACCTGAATGAATTTAAAAATGAATGTGCTATATTTCAGATCATATTTGTTTTTTCTTAAAATTTGAACTAACTTTATTCTCAGCTGAATTATAAATATTTTATTTCTGTATGAATTAAAAACACATTTGATTTTTCTTTTTTAATCAATGTAGAATGTGTAACTGAAATATAAACAGATTAGGGCTCTGTTCGAGGACAAGTAACTAAAACCAATGCGACATGATGAATGTTTGTTTCCCAAACCATCTCAGAGTAACAGCTTACTTTTCTTTCTTACTATATTCTTTCTTACTATAAACTGTGCTGTAGAGCTTGCATCAGTCAAAGCAGGGTTACATTTTGCATGTCGTGCACAATAAACCTAAAGGCACCAGGGTGGCGGTGCCACCGGCTTCATATATATATGTATATACAGTATATATATATATATATATATATATAGCTGTGATCCGCGATGAAGGGCCAAAGCCAGTGGCATGGCCACCCTGGTGCTTTTAGGTAACTAAGGAACCGGGGTTGCGGTGCCACCGGCTTGGGCCCTTCATCGCTGCTCGCACCTATATTTAGGGCCCAAGCCCTGAAAGGGCGAAGGCCCTATTGTTTTCCTAACGATTATTAGGGCCCAAGCCCTGAAAGGGCGAAGGCCCTATTGTTTTCCTTAGGATTATTATTATTAGGGCCCAAGCCCTGAAAGGGCGAAGGCCCTATTGTTTTCCTAACGATTATTATTAGGGCCCAAGCCCTGAAAGGGCGAAGGCCCTATTGTTTTCCTAACGATTATTAGGGCCCAAGCCCTGAAAGGGCGAAGGCCCTATTGTTTTCCTTAGGATTATTATTATTATTATTATTATTATTATTATTATTTATACGACTATTCGGGCACTTTTGGGGCCCTTAACATGCTCAAAAACTCTTGAAACTTAGCACACGGGTCAGAACCCGCGGCCATCAGGGCCGGGCTGAAGATGGTACCCGGGCGTGGCAGGGGGGCTAGACAGCGCCCCCTGGAACGGGGTCCGAAAACTTGGTCCATAAATCAAACACGCTTGCATGTAATAATATGAAACTCGGTGCACATATAGATCTCATCGTTCATATATACCTCATACTATTACTTTTTACCCCAGCCCAACAGGAAGTCGGTTATTTAGGGTTGTTCATAAAACACTCGCAATGGAATTTGAAGTACTACTCCTAGAGAATTCAAACTCACAGCACGAAACTCGGTCAGCATGAAGTCAAGGCATTGACGATGAAAGTTTGCGAGGGGATTTTTGATATCTCGAACGGTTTGGCCATGGCGAGGAAACGAAATTATGGCGAGAAACGTGAAACAGGAAGTGTGTTATAACTTCAGCATACATTAACTGATCTTGATGAAACTTCAGCAGTATGTTCGCTGTAAGAGGACGATCACATGGATGTGACTATTGTGAGTCAGAGTTATAGCGCCACCAACTGGCAGCAGGAAGTGTGTCACTTTCAAAATGCTTTGAACTCACCCTTTTATTTTTACCCGATGTGCTTCAAACTTAATCTGTATAATGTAAATACATAGCAGATGAAGACCTGTGAATGGATTCTTGATATCTTTGATACTGTTGCCGTGGCAACGCATCAAACTTTAAAATTCTTTTTTTTTATGATTTTGAGACTCTTAGCGGCTTTTGGGGCCCTTAACGGGTTTGAAAACTCTTGAAACTTTGCACACAGGTCAGATCCCACAGCCACCAGAGCCTGGCTGAAGATGGTACCTGGGTGTGGCAGGGGGGCTAGACAGCGCCCCCTGGAACGGGGTCCGAACACTTGGTCCATAAATCAAACACGCTTGCATGTAATAATATGAAACTCGGTACACATGTTGATCTCATCGTTTCATCTATACCTCACGCTCTTACTTTTTACCCCAGCCAAACAGGAAGTCGGCTATTGAGGTTTGTTTGTAAAACGCTCGCAATGGAATGTGCAATACTCCTCCTAGAGAATTCAAACACACGGCACGA